>NW_025941413.1:0-96591 GCF_000764305.2 Hyalella azteca
CGTATTGTCGGAAAGATCATATATTTTGTGACGCTCGTACGACTACTGTGTCAGGTATCGTGTTTGCAACATGTCGTTCACGAAAAAACTTACAGGAGTTGATTTTGCTGTTTTTAGCGCATTTTCTCATTTATGGAAAAATTCACTATTGTGCTCGCCATGTCCGTCTGTCTGTCTGTCCGTCCGTCCGTCTGTCCGTCCGTCCATGACCTCAAGTTTTCGTCGACGAGAAATACGCTCTCTGTCACTCACTGCAGTGAGTACTGAGTTATATTTTTTACTGACGTGCACGAACTAGTGACTCGAGTCCGGACTAAAGCAATGTTATCTAATTTATAACATCGTGCTCAGGCCACCTGTATTTTTCTCATTTCTCAAGCCACGTCTAACTCTCATGAAATCCTTGACCTAAAAATTTTACGCTCGAAGTATTTACATTCTACTGGAGTGGGAATTTACTTCCTTGTGGCACGCCGCTGCGCACTGAAGCCCAGTCTGATATGGACCCATTAATACTGACACGTTGTCGCCTCCCTACTAGAAAATCTCTGATCCATTTGAGTACGTTACTCTCAATTAGTAAAGTTGTAGTGGACTACGTATCTCTATCACTCAACTGGGGGGCTACCATGCACGGAGGTTCAGTTGGTTTAAACACCGAATTTTCGTAAGATAATTGGTAAAGAAAGTCTGTACAATTGCGCTGTGCTTCCTATATGTCTTTTCAGATCGTGTCTTATACACGAGTGAATGAATCCCGGAAATTGTCAAAACATAAAGCGGTGAAAATTCTAAACGTAAAATGAAATTATTTCTAGGGCCTAAAATAAGAAAGTCAATATAAGGCATCGGCAAACTGGCGACCGCTGAGGCAGAATTTTATCCCTTCTGATGAACGGCCGAGACTGCGCTGTGATAAGGCTCTTCAGAACAATTTTGTACTTCAAAAACTTACCTGTGAAAAATTTGAAATGCGCAGTTTTTAAGTTTAATTTTTAGCATGAAACGTAAGAGCTAGTTCTTTCCTATATATAACGTATATCACCTTCAATAGTCATGCTTCAGTAAAATGTTAAAAATTACAGTTTGCATATAAACCAATAACTTATGGACGTCGAAAATTGAATTAGAATATCATGAGCACGTATAGGTAATTATATCATTGAATTTAACTGAGAAGGTGTAGGAGCGTTTCTTTGGCGTGTTTACTATGCGGTTTTTATGAGCTACTTTGAGTAAATTATTGACAATAAATATATTTAGAAATAAGTTTTTGAAACAATAGCAAAAACTGCACACAATATCTGCACCCCCTCTTTGAATTTAACATTTTGTGATGTCAAATGGTGTAATGTGTTCCATAGTTTCAAGAGATTTATATGTTCTTTGTTTCGATGACACGTTTCCTGTTTCAAGCTCGGAAAGTTTTTGGTGCTCGGTGTGTGGCAATTTCCCGGTCTTCAAATAAAATGGGATTTCGAATGATGTTCATCATAGTTTTGCAGAGTTTCAGCTGGGAACTTGGTTACTCGACAACAATTTTATCAGAACTTTCCGTTAGTTCAGCCGTGTCTAAAAACTTCGTAGCGAGTCTCTATGAAAGTCGTTTACCGTTCACGATTGCTGCTATATGTGTTGGTGGTGCTGAGGGACTACGGATCATTTGTACTCGTGTAAGTCACTTTAGTACTGTAATTCTACTGTCTTTGGTTGGCTCTGGAACGTACACTGGGGTTCTACACATGTATTTTACACACTGGTTATTGTTACAATAATTGTGTTGTGCAGTGTCATAGTACTTAACAACCCGTATCTAAGCATGAACCCCCCAGATCAAACCCCCAGAAAATGATCAAAAGTGCGGAAAATTCTTAACTAAAATTTAACAATTACTTATTAACTATGATTATCACCGAGAAATGCAAAT
This sequence comes from Hyalella azteca, assembly GCF_000764305.2. NCBI lineage: Eukaryota > Metazoa > Arthropoda > Malacostraca > Amphipoda > Hyalellidae > Hyalella > Hyalella azteca. Next base: position 1,928 of record NW_025941413.1, read on the forward strand.
TAAAGCTATTCCTTAACAGTAGTCGCTTGGCTTGAAAAAATTGCAACTTGTTGCGCGACATTTTTAACATGGCGGTGAAGGTAATATCGGAGCACGTTTACCTAAGCTAAGTTATCACTAAAGTTATTGTTTCCTAGCTTGTACGCATAATCTAGATATCCTATTCAAAAAAAGTATGAGAAAAAGACTCCATTCATTTTAAATGTGCTTAAAGGCATACGGTTTTGACATGAATTATGTGTTATATTTTGAATAATGAATGGAGATTCCGTTGGCGATTCTCAAGTACGCACTATTTCTCATAGAAGTTGCATTCGCTCTTGCTGACTAAGCAGTGGTTTTGTTGGAATCTGAGTATTCCAGCTTAAAGTAGAAATTTTGATTAAAATGATTCGAGAAAAATAACCCACGCTTGGATTTCATCTTTATGTCATTTTATGTTCTGCTTGACTTGACGTATGAGATAACGACCTTACAAACGATTTTTATTTTATTACGTTTAAACGAAACTTTCCCTTCATTACTTGAACTCGAAATCCTCGCATCACAACCCTCTTTCAATCAATTGTGGAAATAAATATAATCGAAGATTTTTCTTCATCTAACTTCGAGTTGGATTACAACGGTACTTGGACTGAGCTCTTCTTGAGAATTTTCGGCTTTCCTTAAAAATTAAATTAATTGAATTGAAATTAATAAAATCCGAGACGCAGACAGACGTCGAGGGTCAACAACCGTAGAGTCCGAAAAACTAGTGGATGATTAGTTTTAGTCTGTTAATAAGAGATATTTTGTAAATAACGAATACAATTGAGTGGGACAGACAAGGGAAGTATGACATGAATATCAAACGAGTTTTTTTTACTCTACTTGAGGCAGCTTATCTTTGTGCTCAATATTTGCTTTTATATTTTAATGGAAAATTATGTTTACGAGTCATGGAAGGAAAAACAGGTGAATTTACACATTCCAGATAAGCTGATAGCGATATTTTTAGCAGGTGAACTTATAAGCCACTGCAATTTTTTCGCCGTTATTTGCAGCAGGTGTAAAATGTGGGATCGCCCTGGCAAAATCGAAACGAAATCAATTGAAATATTTATAAAGCGTTAGCGCTGCATCTACATTATGTGTATTCGTCACAAAAACTGCACAGGCATTAATAGTTATTAATTGAAATTCGTGCGTAAGCATGAGATGCAAGTTACTTTCTTCAAAACAGTTTTCACTGCTTTTCTATTTTTTAACTGCTGTTGGTTTTTGCAGTCCGGCAGCGCGGGAGCTATTCCTTTTAGTTGTAATTTTCGTANCTGTTGGTTTTTGCAGTCCGGCAGCGCGGGAGCTATTCCTTTTAGTGGTAATTTCCGTGACTCCTAAACTTTGTGAGTAATTAACGAATATCCCGAACATAGGAAGACATTTATTTCATCAATAAAGGAAGCGTGTTGTTATAATATAGCATGACCTAATATTACACCTGGTGCTGAAAAGTTTTTGTGTTTCTTCGAGATCCTTACTCAAATCTATACGAAATCGTCGACACATAGTTCTTTATGATGCAAAGAATGATGACGAGCTTCTATGAAATCTCGTTTTTGCTAGTATATTGGGTGACGTGCCGGTATAGTCCATCTCCTCAGGATTAATGGCGGAGATTTAAAGCTCGTTCGATTTACCGCCTCATATAAAACTATCATAAAAGACGCTTCTTTTCATCAGCAACTCAAGGACTCGGATTTGGAGATGAAGATACTTGACTGAATAGCTCAGGGATAGAGGAGCAGTTAGTTGACTGACTCTGCGATACAAGGATAGTGACGCAGTTAGTTGACTGACACTGCAATACAAGGATAGAGACGCAGTTAGTTGACTGACACTGCAATACAAGGATAGTGACGCAGTTAGTTGACTGATACTGCAATACAATGATAGAGACGCAGCTAGTTGACTGACACTGCAATACAAGGATAGAGACGCAGTTAGTTGACTGATACTAGATTTAATAGACGTATTAGAATACGCTATCCTAACTTGCCCATCGACGGAACTTTATGATCTTTGTTTCTCTGCGGTATGTCGTTAAGTCTAGACCACTCATGATTTAATGTTATGTTCATCATATTTTAAAAATTGTTTTTCATAATATTTTAAAAATGGTTTTTTATCATATTTTAAAAATTGTTTATCATCATATTTTAAAAATTATATAATTGTTTTTCCTCAAGGTTGATTTGTTTTCACTTTAACAAAAAAAGTTGTTAATTCCCCAGGTGACAATGATCTGGAAAGGAATAAATTATTATGACTAGAAAATGAGCTGAAATTGATCCAGCGTGATCTGGGCCTATAGAAGTCACGGTCGCGCTCATCTCTCATACGCACTTCATCATTGACGTCTTTAAATTGAGTTCCGATCTATAATTTCTTCCCATAATATCTTCCATAATAATGATATAAGCCTGTCTAGATGACCTGCATCCTTAAACCTTCACATGCCAATAAAAGTTATGACTTCTGTTTCGCAGAATAACTCTTTGCTAGTTTCTTTGGAAATTATATGATTTGGGCATATAGATTTACGTTAATCTGCTGCCTCATTTAAACTTGAAGCTTCAAACAAGCATAAACTTCGTTGAAAGTTCCCTTGATAAGTACATATATTTTCATTGTTTTTAATGCCGTAGGGAATACGTAGGAGATATTTTATAAAATTTTAGTTACAATTTAGAAGCCCTGAAAAATTATACGCCCATAATATTACATAGAGACCAGTTTACATGATGATATTTGGATTCACATTCCCAGTCAATTTCGGACTTGGGCGTTTATTTAGCTTTAGGATCAAAATCGTTTAACGTTTAGCTAATCAAAATCCCTCACAGCCAAATTTTGACCAAAATGTAGCCGATCTTCTCGCTTCGACCGGTTGGCGTTCCGTGGTCACCAGTCAATTCCATTCCTTGACTTATGATTAATATCACGAAAAATTTTCGATGGTTGTTCTTTTCGAAATAACAAAAAAAAGTCGACCGAACCAGAGAAAGGTCGAGCATGCGTTGTCTTCTTTTGGGTGGTTGTTAAGAATAATATTCTCACGGGGTTTTTGAAAAATTTGATATTTTTATGCACGGTTATTTTTCCTTGATACTGGAAACTTTTCTCAATATCAAAAAATTTAGAATGTTAGACAATCAGTGTGTCATTCTGAGCCTTTCTAGACGTTGTAAAATGTTCGTTCTTATAGACCCTTTCTAGTTTAATTTATATTAAGTATAATTTATACTAATTCTAAAACACTTACATCAGAATTTTTATTTTTACAATTTACGCGGGGAAAAAAAGACGATATAGTTGTACGTAATGTGATCAGATATATTTTCCTCCCTTGATGTATATTGAGAGCTGCGAACTTCATGAATTTTGTGCCATGTTTTTTGCTGCTAACTTAAATGGACAGAAAACAGCGATAATCCTTCATTCTAATTGATATTGCAAATGATAGTACCAAATTACCGATAAAGCTTTGCAGTCAGCTTATGCAATTCATAAACAAATACATATTAATTCATTTGATTATCATTTTGAAATACAATTAACTATCTTGTTTGGTCTAATTATAATCAACTCATTGTGATTTAAACTGTAACACCACTGCGCCTATTGCATAATTTTTGCTCCTGAGTTATACGATATTACACTATATTTACCGTCAGAACTAACTGCGTTTAAACTTTATTCATTTAAGATCATTGATCGCTTTATCATATTTGAAGTTTCTCTTCACAATGGATCATCACATTCGAAAAGTTCTGTAATCTGGTGTACTTAGGGCAAAGTTATATTGCGTCGCCGAACTTGTCCGTTTTGAATTGCTTCTCGCTGCCCCGAGGCTCTTAAAGTTTTCCATCCAGGTAGTTGAAATCAGACTGTACAATTGGAGCCAAAGAATAGACCTGCACTAATTCAGAAGATACACTCATAATTCAGAAGATATACTCATAATAATTAGAAGATATACTCATAATAATTAGAAGATATACTCATAATTCAGAAGATATACTCATGCTATTTGTGTCCTTGTGTGGATCTTAGTGAATTAGTTTGAACCGGTACAAGGGCGTATCAAAGCTACGTCCGCTATTTTTTCGTGCTGTAAGTAAGAAACTTCGTCACCACTTGGACAGGAAGTTTTACTCCATTGTCTGAGTGTGGTGTCAAACGAATTACCTTAGTCAGTGGCTTCCACACAGTTGTGCTGGTGAAAATTTGTTGAAAATTCAAGATTATTTAGGCATATTTATTTTGAAAAGTCTTTCTTTTTAGTTAGTATCATCAAATATTTACAAGGTGTTATGGCGTTTAAAGCATCGATTAATAATTCCATGAGTTTTATTTTATTTGTTTTTTTTTAATATCTAGTCATTTTTTTGTCCGGAAATAGTTACATACTTTAGACCGAGTAATATTTTTTATTTAACAAACTATTTTTACTATTTCAGATCGTTCATTCGTGGTGGGCAATGCGCAGGCAGAGGACTGCTCAGTCATATTCGTCAACGAAGGTTTCTGCACGATGTCGGGCTTCACGCGCGCCGATGTCATGCAGAAGTCGTGCCTTTGTCCCTTCCTACACGGACCCCTGACCTCCACCAGCGCCGTGCAGCAGTTACAAGACGCACTCGCTGCCACACAGGAGCTAGCCATCGAGCTTCTTTACTACCGCAAAGACGGTGAGTTGCCTTCCCAGTGAAAATTTACAGACGCGTCAGCTTATAATTTGGATTACCAGAAGCTGGGGCGACTCTAAATTTTGTTAGGGTTATCTTCCCAAGCTTTGAATTGATACGTGGTATCCACTCCAGGTATTCAGCGAAAGTTTAAATTTAAATTAAAGAATGATTAGTAATAGTTTAAATTTATTTGAAAATTGGTTATTTCTTTTTGACGCTAGACTAGAGTAATAGTTGAGTCTACCGCTAGAGTAGGGACAAAATTAAAGATTTTTTTGTGAAATAACTTTTTGCCATCTTCATATTCAAAGTTACGAACCGTGTTTTAGAAATTGTGTTACATCCCTTTTTCACAGTAATTTTCTATTGTGTTCTAATTGATTACGAATATTATTTTCCTATTTTATCAATGGAAGTACTTTTTTTACTGTTATTGTAAAATACATTAATCATTTGTGTAACGCTTTGTTAATTTTATTATGAGAGAATTTCGAATTTTTTTGCTAAAATCCCCAATCACATCTCAAGAATATTTTTATGAAATCTTACTTATATCCTTGACTTAAGGTTATATTGAAGTGTTATTTTTACATATAATTTCACTCTCGACTTTATTCATTTAATAAGCCTTCATCTTTTTCTGATTTTTGTAGCTCGATTGCATGACACGTTTGCTACGAGAAAGATGTGTATTTTGCCTGTATATTTTCATTGAATGAAGTACAGCAATTTAGATAAAGCTCCTTAAGTTGCCTGTTATATGAGATTCGAACTACGCGGACCCTAATTAACAAAATTACAGGAAGTCGTTTATGATAAGATCTCCATTGTACGTATTTAAACATTTAATTTATTTCCCTCTGTGCTATTGATTTTCACTCATTATTTCTAGTCGTGTGTTATGTTTTTTTTGTATCATTCTTTTTTTTAACTCAAACTTAAATGTCTTGGTTTTTTATTGTATTTAATTTGTTATCTTCATTCAAGAGAAAAATTCTTAGCGATTGATTCTTGAGTACAAATAATATACTCATTCAAACAACTATACGCTCTCTTTTGAAAAATTTAAAATCTGATTTTACTCATGAAAATTGGAAAAATTCACTTTTTATTTTGAAATTGAATCAAAGTTCATTCTGTGCTTTTACTTTTAAAATTATTCTATCGCAGCAGCATCATAGGAGTAGAATATAATTCTCACCATAAACAAAATTTTTGCTTCACGGATAAAAAAAAATTCTCGCCGCATTCCCTCCTTGCTCTGACCGCACCTAATGAGGACCCCGAGCTTTGATTAAATCTACGGAAATAAATCACCAGTTCTATCTATGTTCCGGCTCATGTTGGAGAACTCTGCTGGAACTCGAGCTCTGATGTCCTTTTATCTTATCAATTAATGAGTGACAGATGAGCAGGTATGGTCTCGTCATAAAAAATATTAAAAAACTGAGCAATTGCTGATAACTAATTAATTTTTTTTCCCTAACGACATTTATTAACTGTGGAATATAGCTCGACAGTATATCCTAATCTTTCGGGAGTTTCCAAAGGACACATCAACATATCTAGAAATACATTAAAAACAAATGTTATTGAGATTCCTCGCTTTCCTTTAATTGTGTCGGTGCCTGCAAATACCGTGCCGAATGCACAACTCGTATATGCTCCAGAAACTAATGTTAATTTCGCTTTATTCATTTGCATATCATCTAATCCTTATCTGTGGCAATGACAAAATCCGCGCCTATGTTCATTATGACCAATTATAGCTGTTAGAATTACCAAAAAAGGGCTGTTAGTTCGTTCCGTTTTTATGCATTGAATACTGTTTTTGTTTCTATCTAAAGTGTTGTTATAAATGGAACGAGTTGTGAAAATCCCTTTGATGAAAATGCAGCAAATCGAAATAATTCCAGGTAAATTTCTCCCAATTTAATTTTTTTTTCATTTCCAGTCAAAAGTCAACGTAATGAAAATAAAGCGTGGTTTTAGTCGTTGAAGTTATGATCTCGCTTCAAATTGTGGTCTCTTACATGGTCGGAAAATATTTTGTTTAACAGCTACGCGTAAACGCAGTAATCCCCGCAGTTATTTATTAGCGTGGGTTTGATTTTTTTCAGAGACGAATTTATTTAAAAATCTCATGCAAAATATAAAAATATTATTTGCAATTCATTTTTTGCGATACAATATTTCCTCCGTCTCTAGACTTTTTTCGGTATTAGCCGAAATTTTTTAGAAAAAACCGAAAGCATTAACGATGTTTTTCACGCGCTAAAATTTTTTAAATAATTTCATTTTTTTCTAATTGCCGACATTTCCCTCGACATCGTTTAAACTTGATTGAGCAGTTCTGAATTTTTTTACGAGCTACAATTTTTTCATATTGACTAGCTTATATCTTGTCGATTGAATTTTCATTTGCGAAATTGTTTCTCCACAAATTTACCTGTGCTGTTAAGTCAGCAAATATAACCTAAATCAGTATTATTTTACAACGTACAGCCTTATTTCAACGCATAAATTGATACTTCACCCCTATCATTATGGTGCAGTGGCTATCGTGCCGACAAAAGTAATTTGCATTAGTGCCCCCGCTCTCTGCATGCGCTCCAAACTAAACCACCATCAGCACAGCACGCTTGTACTGCTCAGTCACCGTATCTAGGACGCATATTGCAAGCCTGGAGCAATGTTAGGCGGTAGGTCGGTATTACAAGTATTACAAGTAGATATTAATCATGTTAATGCATAACAATAATACCAATAATACTTAATAAGCTTGTTGTTGCTATTTCAAAAAAGTAATTGCCCTTTTTTGTACATTTCTTCAAATAATTCATAGAATAAATCTTTCCGGTGTCGTAAGAACTTGTAATGGCCTCATAAATGTAAAAATTTGTAAATTTTAAATATCTTGAGAAAATAATTTGAATGAAATCCAAGCATGATGGATCTTCCTTCATGCAGAGCCTCTTAAAAAATGAGAAAACTGTAAATTTCGTTTGTCATTGATCGCTTACACAAACGGATTAGGTATTACGTGAACAATGTAAGTTCAGCGAGGTGACTGTTCATGAATTCAAATCCGAGCTTTGAACAAGAATACAAAAGCAAACAAAATGTCATAACAATTCACCATATTTCCATTGAGAATGATTAGTAGAAAAGCTAAATTATTATCTGATCAATGTTCGCAAATGCAAGCAAGGGCGATTTTTACTTGTACGAGTAAACGTTGTACGAACGTTGTGTGAGTTAATCGTACTAATTGTTTGTAATAGTGTTGTAAAATTTTGAATTGGTGATGGAAAAATATGGATTTTATGGCCATTTTCTTGACTTTCGAATTATTGATTAATATGCTCTTTAAATGGTCTCTATTCTTACGCTTTTTGTCGGCAACAAATCACAAAGTTGTAATTTATTATAAATTCGCAAATATGTTGGCCAATTACCATTGTAGTTTTTACCTAAACCCGGTAATTTCGTACGTAAAAATTGTATGTGCAATAGTGCTTTATGCTGGAGTTACCGTAGAACTGAACACCTTGAGTAATGTTCAATACGACTTAATTCTGGTCATTTTGAGACCTAATCCCTGTGCCGCAGTACTCGTGCATTATTAATAACTGAGAAGGCCTTCCGCCTGCACTGCAGTTGCTCTTATGCGGCGGCCTTTATCTCTCGCTGTTGACAAGCGTCTGACATTTATTAATTTATTCCTATTCCATCGAATTTAAATTATTTGACAAAAAGAGAAAATATTTTCCACAATTTGGGTTGGGCATAGGCATCTTCAAAAATGGTAAATCACACTAGCATTCTGTAATTTTTGTATTTGTTTTTGTATATAAATAAGATGACATGACCGTTCTGAAGTTACAAGTTTTTAACTTATTTGTGTCTGCTCTGTTTGGCCGCTTGATAATTTTCAAGCTCATTGCAAAGTTGACGTAATCCTGTAACTAGAGCGTCTACCGTCCAAATTTGTTCATTCTTTTAACGGCAAAAAATATTATTATTATAAGTAAAACACTAAGTTTATCAATTCATCTCATCCAATTATTATAAGAATATTTTTTTAGTAATAAAAGTTTTTATGCTGTTGAGAAGCAGTTTTCGGCCATGCGTGTTGAGCTGTCGGTTTGGTCTGTGTTTTCCAACCGTCCTTGTAAATTGGAAACGCACTCAATCTCACCCATGAACTCTATTTGTACTGACATCATGACATGTGCACGTAGCGTAGTAGTGACTCGAGCCCGGACTAAAGCAATGTCATCTAATTTATAGCATCATGCTCAGACCACCTGTATTTCTTTAACGTCTAACACTCATGAAATCCTTGACCTAAAAATTGTACGCTCGAAGTATTTACATTCTACTGGAGTGGGAATTTTGTAGCTTTTTTTGTCAAGAATGAAAGAAATTCAATTGTGGGTATCTTACCTTTCTGCACGTTTGAGTCGCTACAGTGTCTGAAAACTTCATTCGCTATACACAATACTGCTCGTAGAAAGTTAGTTAAATGTTAGAAGTTTTTACCGTAGACTTAATGCTCATCGTATTATATCTTTAAAAAAGTTTTAAATGATTGCCATTTGAGGATAAAATGACCATTTATGAATCTATAAATATTTCAGACCTTGCGGAACGAGTTCGATGAAATTTTGTTTCTTCTACGTTTGGCTGAATTGGTCGCAATTTCTTTAAATATATAATAAACGGTATAGGTTTGGAAATTTTTGAAACAAATATGTGAAAATACTTACCTATAGAAATAATATTTTTGCAACCCTGCAACCTCCCTCAAGAGAAACTGGACTGAAACAATCGTATGTTTTTCTGGATTATTTTTAGGTTATTGCATTACATTGAAAATGTTTTAACCTAAATAGTACTACGTCGATAGAAGCACGTATTTCAATTACGTGTTGGCATTAATTGAAATATAGAAAGGTTCATTTTCGTCTTTTTCCCTAACCAAACATACTTATTCAATAGTCATTTTCCTTGACCAGCTTGCGATGCGCAAATTGCGACAATGATTATCCATCTCATTAACGTAGGAAGAATTAAGGTAAAAATGTCTTATTCGCGTAAGTGCTTCTGACGCACACGTAGCGCTTCGGTCTAAAGTTCTGCTGGAATTAACAGCCAATGTTATGGTAGCACCTGAGGTCGATGGTATATGGGACCTTTGTTTATAATTACGGTCTTTTTTTATGTGGCCACAGACTGGCCGGCGAACATCAACCGATATTCTACCTCAGAATTTTTGTGTGAAAGTGCCAACGCCTACGCTTGGGTCAGGGCTGGCGATGCATCAGAAGCTAAGTTTTGCCATCAGATGCCCGAAAAGTTCTTATTGCGGTAGTTTTGCGTCTACGAGTTTAGCTTCATTAGTTCCCAAGTTGTGTTCATGGTGAAAAATAACCCGGTATTGATCTTCTTTGTCTACCGATGCATCTTTGCAGTGAGTTGGACGGATTTGGACCGCAGTGTAAAAATAAGTTCTCTTTTCTTTTTCTAAAAACTCGGAATTATTCGAATGAAAACAATGTCCGCAATAATTTTTTTAACAGCCGTATAGATCGTTACGCATTGGCTTGCAGTTTGCATATGAATGAGAAATGATGCGAAAATCTCGCTGAAAATAAAGATTTCGAGTTTTACTCAAATGTTTCATTAATCCTAGAAGGCCTTAGTTATTTTATAGCTAATTCGCACATATTGGTATGATATTTGAAAATCTATTGTATACATTACTAGTTAATGGGAACTCGTTTCATATTATTTCAACTCTAAGTCTATGGGTTAAAAAATTGAATGTAGCAGACTTCGAAGATGACTAATTTCGTCCATATCGCTATAACAAGAGGCTGTAAATTATTAATCCTCCATACGCCTATAATAATATATTATTATAAATTATTAATACTCCATATACACAACTCTATAAGCATATCATAATTTTGATGTCAAACGTACTCTATGCCTTTCGTCCTGCACGTGAAGGTCCTCTTGACATTTGCAGCTGGCGAAGCTTTCGGAGCAACCCATGTGGAAGTAGATGTTGAAGCAGGGGTCGAAGTAGATGTTGAAGTAGAGGTCGAAGAAAATGTTGAAGTAGATGCTGAAGTAGATGTGGAAGTAGGGGTGGAAGTAGATGTTGAAGTAGATGTTGAAGTAGATGTTGAAGTAGATGTGGAAGTAGCATGTATCCTTAGTATCTTTATAGGAGTACGGCCCATGGCTCATTCCACGCTTCGCTCTTTGTTCCGACTTGTCGTCATGCAAGCAATTAAGTTTATGTATTGCTTCCTGGTGACGAACTCTGTCCCTGTTAACATGCGTCTTTTGCGTGTTTGATCGTTGATTCAATTACTCCGGAACTTGAGTGTCATCCGCAATTTGAAGTTTCACATAGTTTTTAATTATTGAACTTCATCATTGCTATGCAATAATGCAACTGCGATATTCTTGAGCAGCTTAACAGTGCAAATTGATATTCATAGAATTCTTAGAAGTTCTTAATTAAACTTTGCTTGATAGAAAACCATATAAATTCAATCCAATTAAATCTTGCTTGCATCCCTCTGTAATTTCACAGTCATTACTGCTGCTTAAACTCCTGGCCTTTTTCATGATTAAGGTAACATTTTATTTCATCTTGTGTATTTATCTTAATAATGATATGCGAAATATTTGTAAATATTGCGAATTATTCGGAATTATTTGAAAATATAGGCAGTGAAATTTTTGCCACTTTCTGTATTTCAAAATTACCAAACAACCATAAGTTTTAAGCTGCGATTTAATAATTTTTTAGTGAGTCCCTCTTTAATGTTGTCAGGAGGCTAGCTTTCTTTTGAAGATCGACCGTGGATTAAAAAAGTAATTTAATGGTTGCATATCCAGTTTGTTGTGTGTGTAATGTTGGACTAGTTACAATTAATTTGTAAGTATATTTCCTCAGTTTACGTTTATATTTCCTTAATAAATTGTTGCCGTTTCCTCTAAACATGTAGCGGGAATGTTACTTTTTATGGATACTATAGAAAGTTGGGGAATCTCCACCACGTACCTTGCTTTGTGTTCAAGGCTCCTGTATCAGACTTATAGCGGATCGGTTGGTTCGAAACCGCTACAATTTAAGAACCTAAAAACGGGGATTATAACACGAATTTGCCGAGGATAATGTTCAAAGTGTATTTTGTAAAGTATGGAGGTTGTACCCCAAACATCGGCGAACCAGGGTGTTGTGATATACTACTGGTAACTGAATCGACGAAGAAACAAAATGTCAATCTAAAAGTAGCTCGGATGGTTTGCGAAAAAGATAAATATGCTAGAAAATTAATAAAACTCGCAACAAAGGTAAATAGTGTCCTTACAGACTCCTGCTTATCATCAATTAAATGCCCATCATGTCATTCTGCATCGTCAAGCATCAACCCATAATATTTTCCGGAATTTAAGTGCAAGCATTACGGAATTTATTTGCTCAGATCCTAAAATTTACCATCTTTCTTTGAAATGAAGGAAATATCTTTTTAATTCACGCGATTGGCAATTGACGATATTGAAATATATTACAGTCAGACAGTTTCCCTTGAAATTTGCAGCGTACCAAAGATTCTAGGCGTAGTGACGGCATTTTATAAATTTAAACTGTATTTTACTCCTTCAATGCTGAAAATTTTGAAAATTTCAAATGCAATAGTCAAAATTTTGAACATTGCTTAGGAGGAAATATATATTAGCATTGCTTATATTTGCAGGTATCAACCTCAGAAATTCGCATTTCTATTTATTTTTATATCCGGCTGCTAAAAGGTTGACTTCCCATTTTAAATTCAAGGAAATAAGATAGAGAGTTGAGAGCTGCATCTCAGGGCGAAACTGAGTCAGCATTTCAATCTCAGAAACGATCGACAGTTCTCATTCAGAGCGACTTCAGTGACTTGTGCTTTGTCCATTGGACGAGCCTAATCCCGATGCTGTTTGATAAGCCCTCCACCAATTGTCTATTGCACTCAAATTAGAGATACAGCACATAATTGTACTAACTGGTGTGCTGTAATGTACTGGTATGCATGTCTTATATGTTATTTCCTATCAAGACTCACAATTTTGACGGGAGCAATCCCACTCATATAAGTAATGTTCTAAATTTCATCTCACGAAATTACGTCAAATTCCAAAGATCTGCTGCTGACTGTTGGCCTCATTGGTTCGATTGACACTGAATGTGTTACATTTTGTACCTGCAAAGCGTGATAAATTTGCCACGCAATTTTCGTTGAAATTTTCACACTTGGCCACAGTGGATTGCTGTTGCTGACAACAAATTCTCTGTTCACAATGAATTGATTTTCTTCCTACAGTGTTCATCATACACGAAAAATTTGATTCAACTAATACGTCGATGAACTATTGAGTTAACCGTTTCTTGAAAATTTCAATCTATGACAGTTAAATCGAGAGTTGAAAATTATCGTACATGACAATTTTTGTTTATAAAAATTTGTTCCTCTTGAAAATTGTCATATGACGATTTTTTTTTACTTGGACGCGTTGTTATAACTTCTTTTTATCCGCTATAAGTTAAATAGCTTCCTACACAGGCTACACTCGGCGATTAAACTAAAGTGATAATAATTTTGAGCAATCCCCGTGGATCTGTATCGCATTTAAGTAAATCTGCATCGATCCTATAGAGTTTTTGGTACACGTGTTTTTTGGCGCATCATTCAATGTATTTGTGTCTAAGATGCTTCTCAATTACATCAATCAAAGCTGTGAATGTTGCGAGTTCATTTTCGAAATGCTGCAAAAACTGTACCTTTGTTTTCACGCAAAATATTCAGTTGGGTTAGACCAGCAGCTTGCTGTTTATTTGCATAATGAGCTTGTAGGGCGCAGTTAACCGATATAGTGCACCGCATTCCTGTACCTGTGAAATGAAGAATATTGTCCGATATGATGTCGCTCAAAAGCTCACGTATCGCGTTGTAATCAAGGCTTAATTATTCAACGTATTTTGATTGGACCTGGGCCGATACTTTTCAAAAAAGTTAAGAGATCGTAAGTTCATCAGCCAATCACTGACGGCTTTTCAGGCAAAATCCACCAATCATGGACAAGAAAATAGAGCGTAAGTACTCACGTTCACTTGACCAGTTTTGAAAGTATGGCCCCTAAGATGAAAATCTTTTCTGCTCGATCATTGCTTGTGCCAGCCGATTGAAATTTTTCATCTGTTTTATTATCCTTTAATGACGGATGAGCTGCCGAATTACTTTCTGACTATAATTGTTATTAATAATTGATTTATTTGGGTTTATATAAACTTATTAACTTCAAACATGTGTGAACGTGTGATAAAAATTACGTACAAAGTTGAAGCATACAAGATGTTACTTTTTTCAACCTCTCAACTTTAAATTGCGAGATTTAGAATTCCATATGGCAACTCGCTTTATGAGAGAATGAGATAAATGCTGATTTTTTTTCAAAAAATTTTGCCATCTCATTTGAATAACTAGAATTCCTCGGAAACGCTGCCTTAGGAATGTTCAGTACAATTTTTCATCGTGTTCCTGTCCCGAAATCTTTTTGACCGAACATGAAATTTTCAGTGCATTCTTAGTCGACACATTTCATTAACGATTGTATTTTACTCCACCCAAACGACGATGACCAGGAGAATTTTTGCCGTAAGTAATATTTATTCCTTATTTTAAAATGAAATAATAGTGACTTAACGATTATTTGGGGATTGTAAATATGGAGTAACTGAAAATACTCGCCTGAAAACTACTTGAAAAAAGGAAAAATTTACGACTTCTTTTTCTACGCCTTAAACCACACAAGTGCCCTCACGTTCGTTAATTGTAGCTATTGAACGTTATTGCTTACGAGTAATGTTAATGGTTGTGATCAATGCTATTGACCGTCTTTGATTGGTTTTCCGTTACCTGAGGAGCCGTTGATGTATTAAGTCAACCTTCCTGTGCAGCTAGCATTAGTATTTCTACTTATATTTTATTTTTATTAAGATCATTTTTACTGCACTGCAAAGAGCTAAAAAATATAACTCAGTAATCACTGCAGTGAGTGACAGAGAGCGCATTTTCTCGTCGACGAAAACATGAAGTCACGGATGGACAGACAGATGGACGGACAGACGGACATGGCGAGCACAATAGTGAATTTTTTCAGAAATGAGAAAATGCGCTAAAAATGCGTTCAAATTGCGGAATGATACTGTAAAGTACCAGTAGACACAATTTTATATTTCACAACTTCTCCAAATTGTCTAGCCTGTCATCAAAGTAAACTTGCCATGTTAAACTAAAGTAATCTTATGTAAAGGAAGACGCGTTTGAATTTCAATGCAACGATGAACCCTTATTACATCTCCTCTTCGAAAGTGGAGTGAGTTTTTGCATTTGAACTGATATAATTATTAAATTATTCGTTTCTAAAATCTGTATTTTAACCCTTGTTCATAAGATCTAATTGTTCCGTTTATTGTGAATTTGTGTTGTAATTTTCCTCAAATTTATTCTGC
Source organism: Hyalella azteca (assembly GCF_000764305.2). Taxonomy (NCBI): domain Eukaryota; kingdom Metazoa; phylum Arthropoda; class Malacostraca; order Amphipoda; family Hyalellidae; genus Hyalella; species Hyalella azteca. The sequence continues at coordinate 17,237 of NW_025941413.1, forward strand.
ACGACTTCTGACATAAGACCATATTAATAATGCAATAAATGCATATGCAAGAAATATTCGGAAACTTTTATGTAAAATATAACTAATTGACAATCCTTTCACAGTTCGATGTTGACCTTGGTTATTTTTCTTTCACTTTACAAGTTATTTGGAGCGAACTTAACTTTTAAGAAAGCTCTATTTATCATTGCAACTGGTAACAATACGAAATGATATTTATTCTTGTCCACCCAATCTAAAAAGGTTCACGAACTGTACTAAATGTGGATGGAATTGGAAAGTCAAATTTGACGAGAAAATTCCTATAAATAAAAATTAGGTTGCTTTTGAGGCATTTCAAATCAAAATAATTTTTTCATCGAAAACAAGAAGTGACACAATAACTACTGAATTTAACTCAAAAGTAAATTGTAAAAGTAAAAAGTAAAATCTGGTAAATACGAGGAACAGAAAAATTGTTTTGATGAATTATTAATCGTTATGACTTTTATATCGACTTTTGTTTTCTTTATGTTTTTAACACCTCGTTTGTTCACAAAAACTGAAAATGAAGCTATTTTTACAGCCTAATTTTCGACGATGTTGTCTGTGTTTTGTTCTTTTTAGATGACCCAATGCAGGCAATTTGCAGCTCTTATACAGAATATCGTCCTCGAATTTCATGAGAGTATAAACGTATTGTCGGAAAGATCATATATTTTGTGACGCTCGTACGACTACTGTGTCAGGTATCGTGTTTGCAACATGTCGTTCACGAAAAAACTTACAGGAGTTGATTTTGCTGTTTTTAGCGCATTTTCTCATTTATGGAAAAAATGCACTATTGTGCTCGCCATGTCCGTCTGTCTGTCTGTCCGTCCGTCCGTGACCTCAAGTTTTCGTCGACGAGAAAATGCGCTCTTTGTCACTCACTGCAGTGAGTACTGAGTTATATTTTTTGATATTGCTCGAATATCAATAAAAATAAAGTCCTTTTTCAAGGTAGGAGTTTTATGTGGTGAAAAAAAATGTTTACATCCATCCAAAAGAAACAGTTTCAAAGGACGTTGAGATCGGTCACTGCAAAGTTGCCTAGCGTGACGTTAAGGAAATCCTTTGTTGCAAGAGTGAATTGTACGCCTGAACGTAGCGTTGAACGGCCTTTAATGACTAGAGGCCTTATGCAGCAATCGCCCATGACACGCTCATTTTCTCATGCTCCAAGATTGTGGCCACTGTATAGAAATGATTATTTTTTTCATTTATTCGATGGTTTGATGGATTTATTTGTTGGATTCAAATGAGAGAAAATATAACAATCTTGTATTTAAATGTTTCGTTAACAAATATACGTGACAATTGCCAACATGTAAACGTTTATTCTTTATCGGGCGCAGCTTTTAATTCGGTCACTGAAAACAATTGCTTTCGATGTTGATGATACGATGAACGTGAAGAATTTGTTCAATTTTTTTAATGTGCGGTATAAATATTTATATTTTATATTCGCATGTGATATAAATCTAGCCACGAATGTCAGGCAAATGCTACATTTTCGATATGTGCGAGTAGAGCCTTTAAATTATAATGATATTAATAAATTGACCTAGTAGTACTTGACAGAAATAGTCACATTTGTAAAGTTTTCCGTTTTCGTAAAAAGTTACCAAAAATTTTCTGATGTTATACCATTTCCATTCCTACATTCCTTTATAAAAATACTGATGGACACATGAATTTTATTCGTATAGTCTTCTCTTCACTGATAGCACTTGATACATTTACGGCATCGCATCTATAATCAAACATTACTACATGAAAAGTCCCCAAAATTTTTGCCTATTTTTGCTACATACTGAACTGAACAAATTATCTTATATTGGCGTCCCTAATATGTATATCAAGTATCTCTACTGATTCTTTTCATGACTAATTCAATTATTTACATTGCTCACGAATTCAATGCTAATAGTTTGAGGACCGTCTTTTTACGAGCGGACACGTCAATTTTTCTGTTTACTGCAATTTTGTCCAGATAGACGATTGACACTGCATGTAATTTTCTCTAGCAAGGCACACATATTCTTATGGGCCTTGACTTCCGCGTCTTTTTAGCGCATTTTCTCATTTATGGTAAAAATGCACTATTGTGCTCGCCATGTCCGTCTGTCTGTCTGTCCGTCTGTCTGCCTGCCTGTCTGTCCGTCCGTCCGTGACCTCAAGTTTTCGTCGACGAGAAAATGCGCTCTTTGTCACTCACTGCAGTGAGTACTGAGTTATATTTTTTGGCTTTGGATTGGCTGTGAATTGAACGTCTTTTTATGACATAAATGGCTGAAAATTTCAGAGGATCAACATTTTGAGAGAGGTTTTTTTCGTGGCGTTATTGCTTTATTTTATTTATATATTATCGAAAATATTAATTGCAGTATCCTCGTGTTCTACGAGGACATATTTAGGCCTATTGAATGAAAAAAACTAAATCACTTCATCCACAAAAAATTATCAAATCGATTGCCTACCATGTACTGAGATATCAAATCAGTAAATCATTTACCTTCAATCTCGAGAGGTTTTTATTTCTTGATGTTTTTCATGAACTTTGGAAATATCTGAATTAGAGACGCACTGTGGCTTGACGCCGTGTTCTGAAACCATTGAAACGGGTTAAAAGAAAGATAAAATAAATTAATTTGATACTATGTTCTTATATTGCATTGAATATGTATAGGTACATGCTAGAGCTGAATCGTGAGTTATAATAATTGTCTTATTATTTTTTCTACCCAATTTTGCGTGTTCTGAAAATTAGTCATATTTAATGCCTGGAACCAGACTGAAAGTTTTACGTGTAGTGGAACTTTCACGTAATGCAATAATGGCTATAACAGCTGCTCTCGTCTACGCTTTAGAGTTTAGAGCTTACAAGCTGAGAGAATGTTGTTCATGGTCGTATGAAACGTGTCTTAACCCGAGTCAAGATGTCGCTTGTCTCAACTATTACGTACGCTTATTTTGAGGTGAAGTGGAGCAATTACGCTGCTAGATGAATTCTGGATGAATTACGTCGCTGATATCTCACTTATACATACAACAACATACGTAAAAAATCTAAACAACATAATTTATGTGATTGATTCGTACTCGGATTTTAAATTTTAGGTTGTGAGATCGGGTCAAGTGTGTTATTTGATTCATCCTAGCTGATTATTAATTAATTAGGTCAAGAGAGAAAGAGCTCGTCTTTATATTCAAATATTCCTTCTCTCTTACTCATAACCCGAATGAAGATTTAAACTTGCAACGTAGGCTTTCCGTTTCATTTACCCTTCTTCTACTCGTTCCGGCTGCTAAAAGTAAAAAGTAAATGTGAAAAATAAAGTCCACGGACTCTGTAAGATTTTTGCATTCAATGCAGATGACGGAATGGGCAGATATTTAGATAACGGTCATCAGAAACGAGCCTCGGTGAATCCGCGACCGGACTGCCATCTCATACCTGTAAACCTTGATGTATATCCCCTCTTTCAGCATTGACTTTGACGAGCCAGCTATAATTATGTGGCTGTTATCGCGATCCAGTCTCAGGGAATTCGCCCCCTGGTCTGTCATCTCATACGTGATATCTTCATGGACTTCATTTATTCGAATTCGCCCTTAGTGAAAGAACGAATAAAGCCTCGGCTAGTAGTTGCGAGGCGTATGCGCAGAAACATACGGACGGATTATTTTCATGCGACCAAATGGCGCTCAACCTTAAATCTGTGTCTGAAATATGTGTAATATTTTAAAAAAATTGTTAGGGAACTAGGAATTCTGGAAACGTGACTTTTACGACGCTTTAAATCAAATATTTGCCAAAAAAAAAGCATTTTTAACGCTAATTAATTAGCTCTGCATCTTTTGTTTTGTTAAGTGTATGCATAGGCATCTATTCAAAAGATGTCATGTCGGCCTTTGAACCAATTCATTTTTTAGATGTTCATCTCTCAGCTACTATAAACTCGGTTTCTATCATGGATCCAACACAACAATATTATTAAGCTGTATAGTGCCGTGAATTATCATTTCTGTTCGCTCAATAATAAAACACATTTGGAATAATGTGGCCAAGTTTTCCCGCTTTCATTCACATTTGCTGGGTTTATTTTTAACGTACTTTTCCGGGCCAATTTCTTTCGTGTTACTTGGGCTGCGTTTGTAGAGCTGCATTTGTTGGCGAGCAAACAACACTCCGTTGCTTATTCGTCCTGGATGCTGCGAGCGACAAAGCTTGTTTAAACTTTGCCCTCAACCCCCGATTTTCGGAAAAATGCACGACATAAATATTTCTGCTTGCAATGGTCGTCATGGAAATTTCGTCGCATTTCCATGACGCATTTCGTTGTTGAAATGCGTGCCTAAAAAGTATTTTCTTTGCCTGTGCATCTCGGTCAAAATTGCGCCCGGTTCTCTCATTAAAGTCGTAGGCTAGCGCTGAGTCGAGCGTCGCTTGGTTACCGACGCATCTAGTTTTTCATATCAGGCTTCTAGTTTCTTTTTTTTATAGCAAAATGGATGGTAAAATTACAAAGTGTAATCGCTCTAAGTTATCTGTAATTCTACATCTCATCTCCAGATAGCTCGCTGTGGTTTAGATATAAAAAAATGTACCCACAGAAATTGTATCAGCGTTGATTTGAATGCGCATGTGATGTTTCTGAGACATATTCATTTCTTGTTTTTTTTAATTGTTAAAGGCATAGATTCAGTTTATTTATCTTATTTCATCAATGAATTATGCATTACGGAAGAATTTAATTGACAGAATGAAACTGACGCACAGCCGTTATGGAGTCAATTACGACTTGCTTCAATATTATTTACACACTGGTTCGCGGTCAAAAGTTTCGAATTGTTTTCGCATATCGAATAGAATACAGCTGGCATTTTCCTTGATAATTAATTTCGTGAATAGTCGCGAAATTAAATCTACTCTAGTAGGACTTCTGACATGTGTCTTTGCCTGTCAGAAATCCTGTGAGTTGCGTTCATATATGAGCTGTGTTCTCGAGCGCCGCGCCGCGGTATCACTGATGTAATGAAGTTATGTAGGCATGATTCATTGCATTGTCTGTCGAGAGTTGCTGACCGACGTCTCGTGTTAGCAACTTCGCGTACAAGCGTCTTTGTTTCATCTGTTCAATCTTTGATACTTGTCACTATAAAATCAAACGCTGTTTTTCTAACGCTATTTGCAGCAGGTTTGCTAGTTACGACTTTCACCAATTGTAAGTGATAAATTATTTTCTATGTCATGAAAATGTTGTGATCGAGGCCTTTCGCGATTTCAACTGGCCTATTTTGAGAGATCCGGTGGGAAATATCCCTAGGGGATGATCTGCCAATTAGTATTTGTAAACAATATGGTAATTCTCGTCCTGCTCATAATATGAATAGGTACACCTAATTCATGGAGCTTCTCACACAGCTCTGAAGAAAATTTGTCTCGTGCAGAATAATGAAGACGAAATCTAGCACTCCAAGTGGGGAACCTTACAACGTCACTTGATCCCGCGGTATTTCTGAACCTTTTTATAAATACTTCTTGAATCTTTTGAAAAAAACATCAACTCGCTAGGTAGGAATTTTTTTTTCAATTTTCAAGCCAGCGATAAATAAACGACTTGACTGGTTCAAATGCAGATAATTTGTCAAACAGGTCAATTACTTTGCGTCAAGCAGAGGCTCAGGTTTTTGAACGGCAATGAAATGCTACCGCAACGCTTTTAATATATGGTAACATATTTGCATTGAATTCAATGCGAAATCTTTTTTGCGAAGGAGTTGGAGCCCAGTTTTTGAGGCCAACTCGAGAGTTACTGAATGTGAGTGAAACTATAAATAAAATATGATAACCGCGGACGTCGGTTGGAGGCTAAGCAGTTGGAAACTTGGCCCGTTGCGCCAGCGATTTAAAAGCGGTGGTTGTCAGCAGCTGACGGATTGTTGACGTAGTGTTGTGAGAGATGTTCCAACTTATGCTGACTTATGCTGTTACTGCAATAATGCCTAATGATAAGATAAGAATGCATAATGATAGCAGACAAGTAGTTACGCTCTTGCGGCTGCAGGAGTTGGAGTACAGCTGAATGATAAATACTGCGGGTCCAGAATTTTAATAAGGTCTGCGCTTCCAGGGCGGAATTACAGAAAGACTAGATGAATACGGCCAGTATAAATACATATCGTGAATTCATCCTTAATGGTACGCGCCCATACCCTTCTAGGAGAAGCCAAATCTGACAATATATAATATCAACGGCATGAAAATAAGCCAAATCTAGAATATTTGTACGGATTGGTAGAAATATCAAGCAAGGCCGATATTAGAACAAGCACATTACAACAAGGAAATTGCTAATATTATACGCGTAAGATATTGTACACAATGGGGGCATGTAGGTAAATCGACAGTAATTTTCAATCAAAAATATATCAAAGCTTACCCGCCACAAAATCGTAAATTCACGTGTTATTTTAGCTTGCTAATGAGTGTAGAGTTTAAATAACAAATGTAATGACAGCCTCAGGGTCCTTCCGCACAGACCAACGTTAAAAGAGTTAGTTTAAAAGGGAACATGCTACAGATTAATTATCAGCGGAAATTCTAGGATATAAAAAGACAAGCGAGCTGCGCTGCTACAGTACCTTCGGTTAATTAAGCATTCATTTATATTCATAAAATAACCTTAAACGCCAGCTCACAACGGCTAGAATCGAAGTGTCACGCTCGCGCATCTCTCTAGTTCGCTGCCTATGATACAGGCTGGAATGATCGCCCATAATGGCTCTATAGCTTGGAAAAACTACACGCTTATCATTTCGTAAGTGGAATGTTTACTTGTTCTGACACAAGATTATAGACGTCAATAAGTCGCCAGTTTTTGTAGTTGAGGGAGGTTACAAGAGTTCTCTGAAGAAACTTATTAATAACCGCAGTATAGAATGGAAGTAAGGTTTGAGATCGGGTTTAAAATGCGTGGATAATACCTGTGTAATACCGATTTACGCTTTCTAGCTTTTTTAAAGTATCGCTTTTGCCTTCCGCATTGAACAGGCAAAGGCTTCCATTAAATCGACTATGCAATGTAAGTGTTGTGCGTGTCAGTAGAAAATGAATGCGGATTCTCCAAAATCCCTGCAACTTATATAGCTGAAAAAATAACTTACTCGCGTATTAAAATTCTAGCTATGAACATTGACAAATTAAATTTGTCGAAAAAATTTTAATTGATTTTCCAGAATAAAATTTGTTAATTCTTTGTTCTATTGCTAGACGGCGTTAATCTTTCCACCACGTACAGTCTGCAGATGTTTTGGGAGTATTAGTAAGAAAAAAATGCTGTAGTTTGGATTGTTGGTTGAATTTCAATACATTTTATGTCATGGACCTTTATAATTTTTAGGACTCGAATAGAAATGTTATTATACAAAGACTGCCCGTGAAATCGGTTTTCCAATAGGTTTCAAATAAAGCCATGCCATCGAAATTCCTGCGAATTTTTCGTCCAATTCGCATTTTATGACCTCCAAGTTGCGAGTTTTCATTCTTCTGTCTCCTGGTTAACTGAATACTTCTGAAAGATTATAATATTTTCGACGTCGCCCTAAGCTTTTGATGTTTAGCTTGTAAGGCTTTCAGAATCTTATGAATTTTGTCAGTATTTTTATCTAAATTGTTTAATTTTCTAGGGAAAATGGTTCGGGATCGAAGGCCTTGGTTACATTTTCGAAGAAAGAGTTCCTGGTCCTTGCGAAATCAATGAAAGATTCTTCACAGGCGCTGCTGTTAGACGGCCGATCATGCTAGTTGGTCGGCGGTTTTCCCCATTTTTAGCGCATTTTCTCATTTATGAAAAAATGCACTATTGTGCTCGCCATGTCCGTCTGTCCGTCCGTGACTTCATGTTTTCGTCGATGAGAAAATGCGCTCTCTGTCACTTTTTGTACCTGAAATTTCTGTTCAAAACGTAAAAATGGACTTCTTGATAGCCATTTTTTACTGATATCTCCTAGTCCTTCTTTGCCAATATATATACATTTATTCGATTTTGGTGGTCTCACACAGAGAGAGGATTTTCATCTTTGAATAATGATTACTAAAAAGTTGTACCTGCTGTTATAAAAATACGATACGTTTCTTCAAGATTTGAGACTAAAGTTTTCATCTGACATCATTCGTCATATTTCTTAAGCAGCATTATATATTCGAATCATGCGAGTTGAGCTGAATTTGTTTATAAACTTTAGTTCAAATCGCAATGATCTGGTTAGTTGTACTTGAAAAAAAGAGCAGTGTTTTGAGGCACACGTACGTCTATATATAGTTATTGAAAGTTGTAACATTTTAGATTTGTCGTCAAAAGATAATCATCGTTCCTTAACCCTCTACTGCCGTATGTCACTCTCCGGAAACATAACTTTGAACTGAAATTATAAGTAAACTATTGAATGTAGTAATATGAGGACGTTTGTACGCAACAGAGAACATTTTAAAGTTGTCGTACGTGAAGTTTGTACGCAATAGAGAACATTTTAAAGTTGTCGTACGTGGCGGCAACCATCAGTGCAAGTCATTTTGAGCTCACTAGAACGTATCCTTTTTGGGAAGTAGGTTTGTGACTATATTACTCCGCTTACTCATGTCAGGCGGTAGAAGGTTAATATTGATTTATAATAGAACCGTCGCTCTGGATAAGTTCTGTGTGAAATTCACAAAATAAGTAATTCACTATAGATTTTTCCTTGCAAGTTAAAGCATCAAGTCTTTGACTAGTGTAAACCGAGATCATTAAGTGGGGCTACAATTTCCGCCTTTTTTTATCCCTACACGTTTAGAAAGTAAAGTTAATTTCCTCTTTTCTTTGTAAGAAATGCAATAAGTATAACAACAACTTTCTGCATGAAAGTAAAAAAAGTGAAGTCGCATCTCGAATTCTGCTGTCACTTTGATGCAATTTAATGCGTTTTATTTCTTCATGGCGCTCATTAAAAAATTACTCGTGTACCGTATTGAATTTCTCGGAAGGGAACACTTGAGATTGTACCAGGCTATGCAACGATTACCATAATAACTGTTCATAATTATTAATGAGACCTTGGCCGCTTTGCTGAACCTATGGCTTCTGGCTCCGCCCTTGCCTCTGATACTGATGGTTCGACGGCATCATCGTCTACAAATAAAAGAAATAGGGAGATGAATTTATATCTGTGTTGTTCAAATTAAGTTCTTTACTATTAAAGGTTATGCAAGTCGGAGGCATATTTAAGTATATTTTCCTCTATTTACAGGATGATTGAAAACCAACTTTTCTCATTATGTCCAATATGAAGATTCTTGGTCTACTCCTGTGTCGCATCTTTTCAGGTTCTTCTCTTAGTTAAAAAACGGTCCCTTGGTAATCAAAGTTTCATTTCTCTGTACTGATGAAGTGCATTCGTGCGGCTCTTGCGATGAACAGATTGCGGCTCCAGCTCCGCCTCTTGAAAATTTGTTGGATGAAATCTTGCCGATGGTCGTTGCCGCTGTTGGAGTAATTTGCCGGTCCTCACTCTCTGAAATTAAACTAGTTTGATGATAGAATGCGTTTCCTGCTCTGATGTATTTTTTTGTAATAAACATGCGTGCCTAATATTCACATGCATACGAAATTTATTGCTCTTAACACCAAGCTGCTCGTAATGGGTAGTGCAATATCCTTTGAATTATGAAAACTAAATTTTTATTTAAACCTGATTAGTGTGATTGTTTCGTATTCATCGAAATGATTTGAAATGAAAATCAACCGTATATGAATTTCTCTTTTGCTTTTTCATTGTTCAAATGTGCATAATTTGTTGAAGCTCCAATGAATCAAGCATAATTAATGTCCTATATACCCCATGGTGCCGAGTTGCGGGAAACGATCGATTAGTGGAAGTGGACCTCCCTGCATTACTCGCGTGATGGATGCTGTTTAAACTAGCTGTGTTCCATACATTCTGATAATTTAATTATATTGCTAACACTCTATCAAATTGAAATTAGTTTGCTTTTCCAGCTTGTAGAGGAGGGTAAAGGTTTTGTGAACTCGTCCTGCTCAATAGTTAAATATCGACTTTTGCGGTATTGGGTGTGGAAATGAAATATTTACTGAATATTTCATACTGTGACTGAAGATACATTCTCAAGGGATAAATTGTTTTATATGGAATCTTTCATGTTGTTTCTTTATTTTTTATTCGTTTGTTCGGTATTTTATTATAAAGAGGCAATATTCCGGATCCAAGCTCATGCCGGATTGTCAAATTGGTACCTTTACTACGTTTTACTGAACGTATCTTTTCCTTGGTGCATGAACTTTAATTTGATGTGTTCGCGGAGTCGAACGTTAAATCACCCATTATCTTTCATATATAATTTTTTCCCTATTAATTGATGCTTTCATTTTACTCACCGTAAGATCTCGTTATTGTATGACGGTAATTTTTGACTCTACGGTATCCTCATAACGAGGTTACCGTTATTGTCAGTCATGATAATTTTTTACTCACTCGTTTTATGACAGCAAGCCTAGATCTAAGCGACTAAAGCGTAGCTGTTTTGGCGCATATTTCCAATTTTCATTATTTCCCGTAATGGTATCATCAATATTCTTAAGTCCCTCATCATTCGATTGATCCTCCCATTACGTTTCTTAGCCCAGGAAAGATGACCTCGAAATATGAGACGCCGATTTTTCCACCAGGCATCTGACGTTCCAAATAACGTTGATTAAACGTCGTTCCAGTGAAATCATCTTTTGATAAACGTTGTTTTTAAATTATTTGCCAGGAGGTTATTACGTGTTTACACTCTCTCACAACAACGTCAATAAACCAAACAAAGTCTTATGGTTTGCTGGTTCTTATACGTCGAACATGCAAAATTTAAAATATTTATGTTATGATTAACGTCTTCGCAATATTCACCTTCGTACGCCGGACTAAAGGTAGTATCCGTAAGTCATTATTACGCAGGTCATCGCCAACTGCCGTTAATGTCACACAAATTTCCCAATAACTTTTTATAGGTGCCAGACACGACAACGTGACCTTTGTAAGATTGTTTTCTTCTCACGTTTGTTACGATTCATCATGATGATTGCATTTTCGGTCACATTACCCATCATAGTTGGAAATTGAATGTTGGGAAAAATAATTTGAAATATAAGTGAAATCCACGTTCGACTAAATATTTGCATTTCCTATGCCCCAAGCAATATATAAACTTTGCAGTCAACTCAGTAGAAAAAGAATATAAGCCATCCACGTTCCCTAAAATTGGACCAATGATCGATCAGATGAGCTCAACTCGATTAATCAATTAATTAAAGCGGTTAATTAATGCGGTTAAGTAATGATCATAATGTATAAGAAAAAGCTTTTTCAGGCAGAAATGAATGCTTGTGTTATTGTTGCACTAATTCAATACCTAAATAGTTAATTTTGAGTCGTAAGTTCTCAGCAAGTTATTTCTTATTGGTCATCGCGTAAAACGCTTAGAGCTGTGATGGAAACGAAGAATTAAGAACGTGCTCTACTATTAAAAATAATGGACGGTAGTTATAAAATGTTGAATTTATTTGAATTGATTTTATTGGAACGAAAAATTCCCGCTGGTTAAGAAATCAATTCAATATAAAGGTATCGTATTACAAAAATGGCGTATTACAAATTACATATTTGTAATACGCCATATTACGTATTATTACAAAGCGTATTACAAACGCTTTTCTTCGGGCTGAAACGAAGTTAAAAATTAATTAAAACCTAAGTGATGATAAAATTTCGTCAACATTTTAAATGTATCGACTTTTTAAATGTGTATATTTTTGCCGTGCATCACTTAACACGTGCTATTTTAATCTATAAAATTTTCATTCCTAAAATTTATAAATGGATCTTTCTACTTCGATTGTTTTAAAGCATTTTCTAATGAACTGTATGCTTCAACGCCGAATTGTACGATAAATTATCTTTTTTCTTTTGCTCTGGAAATATTCTATGGGTTTAAACGAGTTTAATTAAATTTTTGTGTCTCTTTACCTAAAATAAACTAAAAAAAAATAAATTTCTGAAATTAATCATTACGTTATGTACGACGTACAGGTTTCATTTATTTATTCACACTACGGAAATATTGCTACTAAGGCCCATGTTAAGGTCGCCGGTCTTGTATGCCGGACTCCTTTATTTTGAGTTGTAATTTCGTGCCGCGGCGCCGGTAGCTCGTAACTCTGCAGCTGTTGAGATGAGAGATGCCGGAGTCTCCAGCTCGGAAATGAGCGCCTGAAACGACTTGGGAAAAGGCACGGCTCTCTGGTATCAAAGACCGCGATCTGAAATTAGCTTTCGAGAACTAAGCATTCTTTTTCCGGGTGGTTTTTTTCTATTTTAAATCATTTATTTCTTAGATTATTGTTGTCGAAGTGATTTGGCGCCTTGGGGATCTAGACTTTATAGACGATCAAAATTTCTGTATGTGAGTCTCGTGAGTATACGTTATTTTTCTGCTCTGCCTAAAATGTTAGCTGCAAGTCGTCTTCTAAATTATACCTTAATTCTAAATGCTTGAAAACGTGTCATTGAAAGAAGAGCACAAATCCTTATTCATCGGTATAGATGGGTGCATTTGTGTGAAGAATTGCAATCTTGAAGGTTTTTGACGGGAAAATTTAAGAATATTTAATTTGATCTCTATCACCTTAATTAATGGCTGTACTTTATCTTCTTTATATTTAGGATACCTGTTTATTTTTTGATTTGACTCTAAAAATTTAATGGAATGCAAATCATCTTAACTGAACGCATTTTAGTCTTTTGGCAGATGTGCAGGCTGTAGTATTTGAATATAAAACCATGAGCTGAATGACAGATTTGACCGATGACTCGTCGCACTCTAATTCCAATTCCAGCAATAGCAGTAAAAAAAAAAATCTAACTGCATAAGATCCAATACTTTCCTAGTGGCAATGTCAGTCCTAATTACGAGCAATTTAATTAGTTCAACTCCTTCTACCATTTCTTGCATGAGGATAAAGGTGTATTTTTTTGTCTGATTTGCAGCTCATGTAGCAACTCATTAAAAATATGGACTCTGGCACAGCAATTATGTACATATATCTTCTATTCATTTGAATGTTGCCCTATGTGTCATTCCCATATATGTATAACTATCTTTATATACTTGAAATTCGAACCTCATTAAGAAGAATCTTCATTTTATTCATACAGTCCAAGTCGACGAGTACTTGTCTTTTTAATATTTCTAGGGGGAGTTTGTATGCACGTCAAATTTATGCTGAAAATAATGCTGTTATAATGATGGTATTTTAATCTCTCAAGATTTTCATTTCCAAGCCAAGACTCAAAAACAAAAATGACTCGTTTCTCATAGGGCTGCATTTACGAATTTCTTTCATTTAAAACCGCCAAAACCAATTTAACCCATCATTATCTGCCTGACGACAATATTAGACAATTGACCCTGTCTAATTATCGACCTCTGAGTACCGTATCTTGATGATCATAATAATTGTATTGAAGGAATGTCTCACAAGCCGCTATTTTCCTTATTTGCTCACCGTTACAGTATTTTTTAATTAGTGATCTGTACGTTGAATGTTCATTCCCAACCATTTATATTGTTTCAATTGATTGATTTAATAGTTGATAATTCTCTTTCATCTTCAGTGTTTCCTCTCTCCTTATCGGTTTGAAAATCGCGGATGGCCAACATCTCTTTTTAGAGCATTTTCTCATTTATGAAAAAAATGCACTATTGTGCTCGCCATGTCCGTCTGTCCGTCCGTCCGTCCGTCCGTCTGTCCGTCTGTCTGCCCGTCCGTGACTTCATGTTTTCGTCGACGAGAAAATGCGCTCTCTGTCACTCACTGCAGTGAGTACTCGGTTATATTTTTTATATATTTTTCGTGCGCATTTGCTGTTATATCGAAGTTTTCTTACTGAGATATCATTGCTATTTTCATTATTAATTTATTCAGTAATAAAGTGGGCTATATAAAAACAGAAACATTTTTAAACTAGAATAACATTATAGGTTTACAACGCCCATTTTTAGAAATACTTCAGGACAATTATAGACTATAAATTAAATTCAGACAATCACATTATATATATTTATTCCAAGTCTTAATTAATACGATGCAAAATAGTTCTCAAGAGAGAGCAGCCTCGCTACCTTGCAGGTTTAGTCTAGAGTGCCGGACGCATCTATATAAGAGCTTAATTTCAAAATTCTTCTTATCGCGAATGATTAAAAAATTGAAATACACCACAAGCGGTTACAATCCTATGGATAGTTTTTCACTATAGACTATCAAAAAGCAGTTATTTGAAAACTTACAATTGAGCATAAATATCATACCAATTGTTAACTTGATATCTAACGTGGACACAATATTATGCTTCACAAGCGCATAGTCTTATTGATGATATTTTGTAGCTGTAGATTTTTTTCTGAGCGGGCAGTTCCTACTCGGCCGTGATACCGACTACGAGCACGTATTCATATAAGAGGTAAAATATGAATTTTGAGTGGATACGAACGAAAATTCATAGTATTGGTAAAGGATTTGTTATGTGTTGCAATATGCTAACTGTCAGCCGAGTATCTATCAATGCGTTTACGTTCATCCGTATCACTTCGCATATGTCTTCTATGCCCCACAGAACATAGACTATATTGTCGCGAAATATTTTCTGGGTTGTTTGCCAGTAGTAGTATTCTTAGCCCTCCAAGTTTTTGTCCTGAGCCCCGAATCATTAATATCATCCTCATCTCATGAATAGGTTGCGACCAAAATATTTGTTATTGCGGTGCGTGAATGAAGATATACAATTATATGACCGTCCTGTTGGTTTTGTGCCAGTCTTATATGCAGTTTTTTGCGTCCAAGTCTTGTTTTGATATCTAAAGAATAATCAATCGTGTATATTATTATATATGGTAGTAGTAATATAGTAATTTCATCTCTATCATGTGTGGTTTAAGCGTACAGAAAATGAGTTACCGGATGAGCAGTGAAATTATGTTTTATTAATTAATCAAGGTTTGTTTTATTTTGCAAAGTTATTATTACATACATACATCGGTTATCCGAGATCACTCTCCGTTCCCGCGTAGTAGAAGATAGTTAAGTTTTTCAGTAGCAATTAGCATGAAGAATGGAACTCTATGATTCATTTATTTATGTTCAAGTTACTCTTAAACGGAAATCCCTCAAATTATGGTTGCCTAATGTCTTCAATGTTTCTTCATTACGTCATAAGGTTTCTTTGGAAACACGAATCGTCGAACCCGTGAAACATGAACTCGGGGAAAATTTCCGTACATTTATTTCTCTTCTGAACAAAAACGTTGCGTATTCCCCGAGTCAATTCCCCGAGTGCGTATTCCCCGAGCCAATTCCGACAGTCATTACATGCAATAAAGAAATGTATAAAAATTTCGGGCACATGTCCAGCAAAACTTTTTTTGTTCACAATCACAAGTTAATTGTGAAACAAAACTGCGCAGGTGTTTTAAATTATTGATAAACTAACAATAATCTCCGTTTATCGGTTTGGAGGAACCGGAGTGAATTGGTTGTAATTTTTTGAAGAAATTTTAGCGTATTATTTTAATTTTTCATTGTTTAATTTTTAATCTAAAAAACAGCTCCATTCAAATTTATTTCTATGCCACCAATTAGTTTGAATTTTTCTATGATTGGACTTAACGATAATCAAAAATAATTGTAGTCAAATTGCAAATAATTTGATGTGTTTTATCTTGAATTAGCATTTTAAATAATATACAATACATTTGGGTTTATAAACCTAGAAAATTCTCGGACGCTGGGTAATGGAACTATTCAGACATACCAATAATATTTTTTATTTCACCGGATAAATATTCATACAACCTTGAAAAATTACGAGAAAAATCCCGCAACAGAAGCGCCATCGTGTACCTTGCTGCTAAAATACCCGAAAAAAGGCAATGCTGAGTCGTGAAAAGCAGAGCCGCTGATGTTACCTGCTGCGTAATAACATATACGTCCTAACTGTAGAACATCAACATTAATTGAATGCAGTGGTAAAATACATTCCCCAATGGAAAAATGCTGCTCAAAGAATGGTTGCTGAATAGAGATATTGAAGAACTGTTCTGAAACTGTACAAAAGTCTAAAATTAGGATTTTAACTTGATGGATTCGATCCTGCAAACAATGCCGCTACACTTGTAGATTGAGCTTGTTTTATTGGAAATAAGAATCCCGTACAAAAGCATTCGTCCAACAATTGGTACATTTTATGGCCACATTTAAAGCCAATTCTAGTTGTCTATGCTCAAATTCTTCTATTTTCATCATATATTACCGAAAGTCACAACACTGCTTGGAATGAACTTCTCGCCATGCGAGGCGTTTTGATATTTTCATTCTCTATCATGGGTTTTAAATTAAAACGGTAAAACTAACACTCTTGGCTATTTATCTAGGCATAACTCCGTTGATTTACACCTGAAGTAAATACACCCTTTATGTTTGCATAGGTACGTTGTAATATTTTTCATACCGGTTCCGTACACAATTAGACGAGTAAAACTGGCCTTCTCAACTTTCTGCGAGGGCGGCGAGATCGCCCGTTAAACCCTTGTAATTGATGCATGCGCAGGTTACTAAATTATGATGACGTAGTGCGCAGCAGACTGTAAATTTCAAAGAAGGTAAATCACAACGTCTTGCTCTGATATATGCAAGTGTGAGTAATAATTTGCTTAGAATTTACTTCGGAATTATATCCTAAAACGCTGGATTAGGGCCGAAAGCCGATATTTTTCACAAATAATATTAGATCCGATGTAATAGTTTTCAACAAATTACTCAAAACTGTAGAGTCGTATTACATTTTTGAGAAACGTTTGCATGAAGTACGTTATTTGAATGTTTTCTTTATACATTAGGATCTAGGATGCGCATCGATATTTCTAGATAATTTTCCTATTGAATTTGTTTTTAGACACTCGGAGATCTATGTATGTGTAGCTTGAAGGTACAATCATGTAAAAAAATTTATATGATTTAATCCTTTTTGTGTCGTAATTTTTAAAATTAATTTTAGCATATATGGCATTTTAAATTTTGGGTCTGGCTGACATTTGCATTAAAAAAGTTAATGCAGACTACTCTTTAGCGTGGAAATTTCTTCTGGAATCGCTTTTAAGGAAACGTGTCATGGAGAAATTAAAAAAATTCTCCCTAACGCCAGCTAACTGCCACAGCATAACTAAGCCGACGCGAGGCTGAGGTCAAACGTCGCATGATGACTTTGGATGAAAAAATTAAATTGTTTTATAAACTCGCGATTCGCGAGCCTTAGCGTAACTCCGAATGAGTCGACGCAACGCTTCATAAAAATGAAGAAGATAATATCAGAACAATAACAAATGGTTGTTTAAACTGACGGGTGTACGCGCAATATCCCTGAAAAATGAAGCTATTATGAAGACCGACGCAGCTTTGGCGCTATGAATAAGTGATTCAAGAACGTGTAACGTGGCCCTTGAACATCTGTTGCTATATAATGGTCTGTATTCTCTGGAATTTGGTAGTGTTACGTAAGTGCAAGCTTGCGCAAAGGGTTAATTTGTAGTCAAAATAAGTAAATACCGGAAGATAGATTTATTATAAGTGAATTAAAAATATTGGTGTCGCTAATTCGCGGATTTTCGAAAAGCGAGCGATCGTGGCACTTAACCTCAGCAATGCTAGAGTCAACACTGAAAGCCAATTTGACATTAAAACAATTTAGCCAAGTTTATTGTAAAATATTTTCTTCAACATCGAAGAGAATATTTTCTTCAACATGTGAAATTTTTGCTTTATTGCACTTTACTCATACTATATAATATCTGACTGTAATTAATTGTACTCACACTAATATCTGACTTTAATTGCTTGTACACACACTAACTTCTATTTATTGCTTAATTTCAATACTAGGAATTGGTCTAAAAATTCCATTTGCTATTGGCATTTAACAGGGAAAGCGTCCGTGCATTGTACTCGTATGACCGTGATGTTTTAGGGCTTCTTTTTGACATCGTTTCTGTCCCCGTCTTTGAACTTAATGAACAATATTCCGGGCCCGAGTATTGCAGGGCCTTCATTGCAGTGCAGACTCTCAAATTAGGTGCACTGCACAATTTTTTTCCATTGTATGCATGTGTAAGAAAATGAATGAGTCGTATTGTTGATGAGAGGACGTGTGCATTTCTTATAATTCTGCGTGTAATGAATTTGATTTGGATTTATTGTAAGCATTGTGAATTTCATCATTGCCATTTTAGTTCAGAATTTCTGGAAGTGGGAATGTTGAAGGTTAATTAAAATTATTTAATTTACCTTCAATCAATTTAAATTAAATTAGGATTTGTGAATTGGGAGTTGATATAAATAATTGATGTGTAATCATTATTTCATTAAGATATTTATTAGGTACTGCAGTTACCGGGTCAGAAGCCTAATTATTAGCTATTTTGTTTACTTTGGATAGCCTCGAGATTTGGTCTCCCACTTCGATTGTGCAGCAAGAAATATCTGTTTTGACCAGCACGTGAATTGCTTATACTCTCGAAGAATTTGTGCAATAAAGTGATTTTAGGTGAAGGCTGTCAGTGATCAGAACATATGCGATCGTGTAGGCCGAGTTAAAGTGTTCCGACTACCCCAAAAATATAGTTCCAATAGTTACTCTCTGATGCGCCGCCCTTTTGCCTAGCAGCTGGGTCAAGGGTGCATATTTTTTCGGTGCTTAGTCAAAAGTTCAACATTCGTGGCTTTGATTGAGCAGCAATTAAATGCTGATGGGATTTAATGTGGGATTTAATCATTACATTTTTACTTGTCAATCGGTAAAGAGCGAGAACTAACAATAACTTATTTAATTTATCTGCGCAGACCTGGTTAAGAATATTCATGCTGTAGGGCATTTTATTCGAATGTAGAAAGAGATAAAACTTCAAGTTAGTTAATCTAGTTGCTTGTATCGCAATCACAAATTTAATTTCCTCTGTAGTTTAGCCCGAATGCATTTAAAGTGATCATGAAAAAATAATATTATATTTAAAGTTTATATTTGTCACATTCTATAGTTTATATTATGATGCTCGCGTTGCCTAATCCCTTTTCCAAATCATGTTACTAATTTTCAATTTAAAGAAATTTTACGTTTGGCAATACCAGTTTCAAACACTATTAACATGGAACTACTAATCGAATATAATTTCAAATTTTGTAGCAAACTCAAATATTTAATTTACAATTCCTATATTTACTTTCCACATTCTCATTTAAAATTTTACATTAGACTTTGATTTTCTTCCAACTCGTAATTCCGTCACTATAGATGAAATGTCTGGTCGTCAATATTCTTGATATGATAAGTTTTGTGGAAAGATGCTCGGATAACCCCAATATAATAGATTAGGTTCCAACTTGTTTTAATCACCTACCATTATAAGTAAATGCATGATAAGGCTATAGTACTTGGGCCGTTCTAAGTACTAATATCAATGCATCAGCCATCAACGCTTTAATAACACAGTTACGAGAGCCTGTATGAGGTTTGTGAAGCGTGTCTGTTGTTGGTGTCGTAGGTTTATTAGGAGCAATAAATTACACTTAATTAAAACCAACTCATTCACGAAAAAAACTTGATTGCATATTAATAAAATTTGGCTTTTCATCTTGCACTGCACAGGTTCTTGCTTGATTAAACTTTATGAAAGGCAGGCCTCACGATCAATGGCCTTAATGACTCAGCAATAATATAATCATTCATGTCCTAAAATAAGTTCTATTGAAACCTCTACAATTCAATTGGTTTCACTCACATGTTATTCTATTGTATTGAAGCAAAGCTCCATCCGTGCCATGGAGTCATGATGGAGTCACATGGAGTCACAGAGTGATGAGGTCGCCGGGGTGCTTTACATCCTGGGCTGGCAAGCATTTTATTCGTACGTGCTTACTTGCGGCGTCACTTTAGTTCGATGCTGCCAATGGTGCAGTGGAGCACAGCTGGTGCAGTGGAGCACAGCTGGTGCAGTGGAGCACAGCTGGTGCAGTGGAGCACAGCTGGTGCAGTGGAGCACAGCTGGTACACAGAAGCACAGCTGGTACACAGGAGCACAGCTGGTACACAGGAGCACAGCTGGTGCACAGAAGCACAGCTGGTGCACGTCTAAGCCGCTGCTATTACGTTGTCGTAAAAATAATTCGATGCCGCGGTGCGTGACTCGCCGGATGCGCAGCGCTTGATCCTCACCGATCCCTTATGGCAGCTCAGTAACTTCTAAATATTCTTCTTATTCGATTCATACTCAAAGTATTCTTGATATACAGCGAATTAAGACAGGGTTTTCACTCTATTTTTTAATTCAACTTGAGTTCCTCACCGGTATCCTTATGGCAGCTCAGCAACTTCTAAATATTCTTCTGCTTCGATTCATACTCAAAATATTCTTGATATACAGGCAATTAAAACAGAATTTTTCACTCTATTTTTTTAAATCTACTCGAGTTCCTCACCGGTCCCCTTATGGCAGCGTGTGCAGTAATTTCTAAATATTCATCTGCATCGATTCATACTCAGAGTATTCTTGATATGCAGCGAACAAAAACAGAAATGTTCACTCTATTCTTTAATTCAACTCGAGTTCCTCACCGATATCCTTATGGCAGCTCAGCAACTTCTAAATATTCTTCTGCTTCGATTCATACTCAAAATATTCTTGATATACAGGCAATTAAAACAGAATTTTTTACTCTATTCTTTAATTCAACTCGAGCTCCTCACCGATCCCCTTATGACAGCTCAGTAACTTCTAAATATTCTTCAGCTTCGATTAATACTTAAAGTATTCCTGATATAAAGCGAATTAAGACAGAATTTTTCACACTGTTCTTTAAATCTACTCGAGTTTATTATCACTGTAAATACTCGATGACGGTAAAGAAGTCGTGAGTGGAGCCTCTGCAGTGCAGGATATTCTGTCCGCCCCTGCCGTGCTGCGGTCGAGGTTTATGTGTCGTGGTCGCTCGTGCAAGTAACGTTTAGTGCTCGAGGTCGTGCGTGACAAGATCACTAGGTACAACAAGACGTGTATACCTGTAAATAAAGTGATATTCCTTGTTATTGAAATATATGAATTAATCTAGCGTCCGAACTATGTGTAGTCCGGCTAATTTTTGGTTATTTTAGAAATCGATTTTCCAAATGAGAGTGAATAAATGTATAAAATTTTATGAGGTAGTTTGACTTTTTAGGCAAAATCAAAGCAATTTTAATCAATTTAATACTTAGAATATGCATCTTTATTTAGAAATAATAGATATTCTGATCTCTCGGACTTTGTGAGATGGTCATTTATTAGTTTGTTATATCTATTTTCTTATACTCTTTCTCATCGTACAGCCGATATGATCTACTTCGTACCTATTTTGCGAATGGGAAAGTTTACCTGCCTTTAGTTTAGCACTTAAGGCAACTCATAAGTGTTCTAGCGAGAGGTTATTGAACGACTGCTCGCTCCCGTCTTCCATTGTTTGCGTGCAGCCATCCATTAATTTAACTGTCACACGGTACCGAATTATTGTGACGCACGGTACCGCATTATTGTGACGCACGGTACCGAATTATTAGTGACGCACGGTACCGCATTATTGTGACGCACAGAACCGCATTATTGTGACGCACGGTACCGCATTATTGTGATGCACGGTACCGCATTATTGTGACGCACGGTACCGCATTATTGTGACACACGGTACCGCATTATTGTGTCGCACGGTACCGCATTATTGAGACGCACGGTACCGCATTATTGTGGTGCACGGTATAACGTGCCTGTCAGACTATAGGTCTGATAAGTGTCGTTGATAAAAGCCTTCGTTAGTGAAATACTGAAAGTTTAGTATCGTTACTTTATCCAGACACAGTCGCATAGATACACTTTTCGAACAGTTTCATGTTTTTATTTGTTACTTTACGCAATTTAATATTCCATAGAAATGACTAACCCTAACTCTCCACGATCACTGTGTGAAAATAATTTAAATTTTTTTTTGTTTTTAATTCTAATATAATTCACACACAAACTATGAAAATAATCATTAACTCATTTTAATTATGGTTGTTACATGTGGTGATGTAATCGTAAATTTTAATATACATGCACTCAGTTTCATTATTGAGATGACGAATTGGTAGTGTTTCAGGCAGCAAGACCTTATATACCTTATGATGAGTTTAGGACGTCGTAGTCCAAGGTCACGCTGATGCGCCACCTTATTGTCCCTGCAATATTACTGCAAGTTATTGTCCCTGACGACGGTATGAATAATGATGCAAAAAATGTAAAAGTTTTTAATATACCAGCATTCATATGTATTAATGCAATTATAGAATAGAATAGAAGTGTCGGCACTGAGGAAATAGGCCCATGGCCTGTTGCCGATGATGACAATCATGCTGATGACATGAAGATGTTTCAGGCAACAAGTTCCTGTGCCTGACGACGATATTAGTAATGATGTAAAAGCTATAAATTATTTTAATATACCTGCATTCATATGTATTAATGCAATAATGCTCATAACTTGATGCTGTTTCAGGCAGCAAGTTCCTGTGCCTGACGACGGTCTGTCCCATCAAGAGCGAGGGCGGCGACAGCTGCGTCTTCATCGTCAATTTTGATGACTAGCACGGTACCGCATTATTGTGATGCACGGTACCGCATTATTGTGATGCACGGTACAGCATTATATTGTGACGCACGGTACTGCATTATTGTGACGCATGGTACCGCATTATTGTGATGCACGGTACCGCATTATTGTGATGCACGGTATAACGTGCCTGTCAGTCTATAGGTCTAATAAGTGTCATTGATGAAAGACTTCGTTAAGGCTAAGATAAATACTGAAAGTTTAGTATCGTTACTTTATCATGACACAGTCGGATAGATACACGTTTCGAACAATTTCATGATTTTATTTGTTGCTTTACGCAATTTAATATTCCATTGCAATTACTATCCTTAAATCACAACGCTCACTATGTGAAAATAATTTCAACTTTTTTTGTTTTGTTTTGAATTCTGATAAAATTCACTCACCAACTATGAATGAATAATCATTAGCTCATTTTAATTATGGTTTTTACATGTGATGATGTAATCTTACATTATTTTAATATACCCGCGTTCATTTGTATTAATGCAATTATTCCAACGACATGATGACGTCTCAGGCAGCAAGTTTTTGTCCCTGACTACGGTATAAGTAGTGCTGAAAAAGATGTAAAATATTTATATATACCCGCATTCATTTGTATTAATGCAATTATGCTGATAACATGGTGCCATATCAGGCAGCAATTTCCTCCGCCTGACAACGGTAAAAGATAATGTGTAAAATGTAAAAGTTTTTATATACCTGCACTCATTTGTATTAATGCAATAATGCTCATAACTTGATGATGTTTCAGGCAGCAACTTCTTGTCCCTGACGACGGTATAAATAATTATGCAAATAATGTAAAATATTTTAGTATACCTGAATTCATTTGTATTAATGTAATTATTCTTATGACATGATGATGTTTCAGGCAGCAAGTTCCTGTGCCTGACGACGGTCTGTCCCATCAAGAGCGAGGGCGGCGACAGCTGCGTCTTCATCGTCAATTTTGATGACTTGACTTCACCCGCCCTCACCGCTGTTGATGATGGCCTCTCGGACAGCATTCAGTCTAAATGTGAGTGAATGAAATTATTATTATGTACTTTTTAATACATACCATTATATAATAGAATTATATAAACTTATTACAAGGTACTATTAAATACATACCATATGATATATTAATGATACCAACCAATAATACCAATAACACCAATTAATACCAAATATTTAATACATACCAATGATATATTATTTTGGCTAGCTCACACATTCTAACTTTGCTCACGTTTGTAATAGATTTACTGTAGAGCGACAAATCAGCTCGCTAAATGGTTTACCGATGAGTGGATTACGTCAATTTTTTTATTTATTCCTCCATTTTTTTGGTAATGCACGTAATTCACTCGCTTCCATTTTTATGATTATTTTCATGGTTTTATGGTACTCTAATACTTCAATTTTTTATTTTCTCTTTATCGTTTCACATGAACGTATGTAAATTCACGACCATTTGACGATCATGTTTATTTATGGAACGAACTGACAGTACTTTCGTTGAACCGGCCTCATGAATTGAGTGCTCTCTCGAGTGCCTGTCGCGCCTTTGCCACATGCAAAAAACTGCCCTTGATTTTCAGCTAGTTAACATTGAATTCAAGTTGTTATAACGCCTGCCAAATTCATTGACTATTTAATCATTAAAGTTGTAATATACTGATAAGATAATCATTACAGTTCATTTCTACTTGTTGAGACAGTTCAGAGAAATTTCTATATTAGGACACGCGCTAAACGAAGCAGAGTAGGTTTTACTCGCCAGTTTTATAGCTGAACTTATCTCTTGTCCAGACGAGCTTAGTCTCGGAGACTCCGCTCGAGGCTGATGTACTTAATTGTGCTTAATGAAGATAAATTGCTAACTCTGCCATTAATCGTGCAACTAAAAAAACGGTTATTCGCATGTTTCAAACGGCAAGGCGATGACCTAATGTTGAGTAATTAAAAGGATCAGTTATATATGAATATAAATCGAGAATAATGAAACACTATAGAATAAAAGGAATAAATAAAACGGGTGAAAAGATCTTTTACATGAAGCAAAAGCTGGATTTCCTTCTCTAACAGTTTTGGCGCAATGCTCACGAAAAAAAAACTCGTAATATGTTAATCGCGGACAATGAAATCTACAAAATACTTGCCACTTTATGTCCACTCTGAGCTTGACTTGCTCAAGGTTTATTCATGATGCTTTTGTCTCCTCTTGCTTGAATTCCTAATTTGCTTCATTTATTCAGCTCAGTTCATTAATTTACAAAGCCGGACTCACCCTGAACATAATTTTACTTTCTCTTTGTTGTTTTAATTTTTCTGCTTTCTCTTCTAAGTGGTCATTAATGTGAAGGGATAGAAGATTTTCTCTAGTTTTTTTCCTTTTAAGAGACTAACTGTAGCGCATTGATTTTTGTGTCATATTTATTTTGAGTAAATCAATGCGGTTAATCATTTGGGGATTAATATAAATCGGAGCGTGTAAGACACTTCTTTAGTACTATAGAGTTGTATGCGAATCTGGGACTTGATAGTACACGAGTTGTAGGATTTTTTAATGCTCAGACTGAATACATTTAACAATAACCGCATCCATTAAATTGTTTCCTGGAGATGATTGCTTGTCTTGTTTGTCTTAATCATAAAAAGTCGTAGCTTAATTTCCCATGAGCTGGTCAATCCTTCCTATAAACTGTTATTGTTGTTATTTATCAAATATCTTGCTGAAATCTGTATGAGTATGTGTTAAGAATGTTATTAAAAATTTTCTTTCCACTGACTCCGTTCAGCACAATTAAAACTTTTGCCAATTATTTTCCCGGTGAGAAAATAATTTTCAACGGTTTCGTTTTTACAATAATTTGTTCTCATTAATTATTTTCATAAAATAAATTGATAGATAATTAATGGTTAAACTTGCTATTTGTAAAAATCAGAAACTAATTGATTTGCTTCCAAAAATAGCGAGCTTAGTCAGAGTACCTATTAGAATAAGGCGAGGTCTCGCTGTTTCAATATAAAGCACCAATTTTGTTTTACAGTTTGGATATCGCTGGGCTTTTCCGGCATCAAAGCAATCCTGTATTTTGCTATGCATTAAATTATTTGTCCATTACACAATTCTGCAGATTTCCGCAATGCAGGAATAACGTAACAAGCTCGCTAATAATCAATAGCGTGCGCTCCTTCATTTCCCACATTAAAATGAGGCTTAAACGCTGGTCGCTATGTATGCTTAAATCTTTAGTTGAATTGTAAACTTGTTGTTAGAAAAATTGCTTAACTTTATTGTTTTGTATCTTATATGGAGTTCCTAGCAGCTTAGTTTCATTTTTCCTCGCATGTAAATACTTTCCAGTTGGATGATTTTCCTCCACCTCTTGTTATACACTGAACATTCTTGATGGCATATTCACGGACTTACTATTTTTATCATTCCAAGATCGACGAAATGCCACAATTAAATTTGAGCAGTTATCCTGAGCTTTCAAAATGTTTGCTAAATAAGGCACATCGCTAATCAAATGGAAAATTTTGTTGCCGCTCGATCCTTAGCTTTTGTTATACTTGATGGATAACATGTTTCCCGGTAAGATTGTAAACACGATTGCTGTTTTTATCTCTCATTCAAAGTCTGTTTGTGCTATCATTTATTTACTCGTACAAGACATGTGTTCGACCAAAAGCCGTGGCGCCTCCATGAATAGCCTTCTGCTTTGTTGAGGATCGTTTTTCACAGGATATTCATCACGAAAAATCGTTTTTCACAGGATATTCATCACGACAAATCGTTTGTCACAGGATATTCATCACGACAAATCGTTTCATCCTGGACTTTAAGTACTGGCCTCTTGTTTACTGCTGTGTAATCCCTCATAATTTCTGCCTTCACTTCAATCCCCTTTGTGATCCTTGTGATGCTCGATTTAGTGGTTTTGTTAGAAAACGAATTTCTGGCATTTAAACGCGATCTCAATTTTTACAGCTTACTGCGCTTGACATGTTTTTATCATAAACTTTTAGTGGTCCTTGGACGAATTCTATTTTTATTTTTTTTTTTGTGAATGACGAGGTTTTTTTATTTTTATTTGTGAATGATAAGAAGCTCAGTGAATGATGACAATGCTTTCTAATTCCAAAGATTTTTGGATTATCACCACATCTCAAAAACCTATTTATTATTCATGAAAATCATACCACGATAAATAGAAGGATTGATTCGTCACATTTCTCGACAATTTCTAAAAATTTACTATTGAATTTATCGTAAACCACTGACGACATAATGAGGTTCAAAAAATACTTGGATCAACGCCAAAAAATGCAAGGTTTTCTCTACGCCGCGGTCTGCATACAGAAAGACCTCATGAGCTCCGGAGATAATCCGAGTAGCTTTGCCATTTCTTTTTGCTTGCTGCCTCGAAAAATTCGGCCTACACGTGCCATCTTTAGTACAATACGGCGTGAAAAAAAGCTCCCAAAATATCTTGGAATGGTGAGCCCAACTGCAGAGGAATTTTTCGTTAGCACCAAAAACAAAATTGTAAATTTGAGTAAACTATGTAAACTATTCAAGTTTGTATCGTAGTAATTATTTGATTCTTTTAACGATAGTATTTGAGAAGTTGTTTCCGTTCTAATTGATGAATCTAAGTTTACGCCATTGTTTCCCTCTATGTTCTATAATCAATTGTTTACGGGGGTAAATGATTTTAAGGTTTCCCAAAATTCCTTAGTTTCTCGAGACTTATTAGTATTATTATTTTATTTTGCCGTCTTACCGAGGAAAGAAACAAATTCAGCTGCCGGAGGAGCTTGAAAAATCGACAAAAGGCAATGTGCAGGCAAGGCTTTCTGGTGCAAAATTCGTGTCAGTCTGGCGTACGTGGCTTACTGCATCCACTATCCAACCAGATATTCTTTCACAAAAAGAAAAAAAAAATACGAAAAATAAGAACAGTCCAGACCTGTTTCCGAGCATACTCTATCAACGGGTGGGCGGGCCATCTAATTTTTTTGTGCTCCTGTGGGAAGAAGTCGAGCGTTTTCTCGAGTAGTAATCGCTTCGTTTTGTCAATGTCTTCATGACTGAGGCGACTTATAGCTGTGTCCTTGGCCTCCGATACCCAAACGGATGCAGAGCTTCCTCGGATATTCGTCTTTTAAGCCACGCGACGGATCTTCGTGGCATAGTTTGATGATCTTCCGTCTAAGTTCAAAACATATCAACTCTCGCGTCGTTAGCATCGTCGGCTGAGAGCGCGTAGCAAATAATGTGAATGGCTCCCGCTAAAATTAATGCTAGAGTCCTGATTTAAGCGTTTTTGATTGCGCTCGACTTGATTTTATGGAAATATCCTGAGCACACGTCGGCCTGAGTTATATAATGGCTGTGTCATCAGTTTGTTATCCTAGTTGTAAATGTACCGAGAATTTTATTGAAGATAGGTATCGATTACATTTTCAGTGAATCATCATATCAATTATATTATCTTCAATTTATTCATGAATCAGAGTCCGATATGCACAATTTATAGTGCTTGATTATCTACAAAATAATTTCATATTTGCATTCTGATAACAGTGTAATGAAAACAAAAATTCTAACGGATAATTTGAGAAGGTTGAAACATTTTTGCTTGAGTGCAATCTCAGTGAAATCCAATCTTGAAAATACTTTGTTCTGGTCATGTAGAAGCAAATTTTGAGCGATTTTTTTCTTAGCATGCAGGCTACATATTGTGGGACAAAGTAGAATATGGCCAATTCTCTGAAACTTGTGTTTGATTTAATGTTTGATGGCTGATTTAATGTTTGATTTAATGTTTTATTTATTGTTTGATGGCTGAATGGTTATTATAGAAACAAGGCATTTACGTATGTCGCATCTCATCTCCTTATCCCATCTCATTACAAAATCATGCTGAATTGGTATAATCAACATCGCTTATTGTGAAGTAGAATTTATTTCGTACGTGCGTTGTGTTATCTAAAAATATTATCAGTGGTTAGATGTTGATTAAAAAATGCCTCACAAGGATTTAGCTACTGCACCAGCTACCTCACGTAAAAATCAAAACGAAGGTTGAATTTTATTTAGTATTGATGTCAGTGTCAGAAAAATTGTTGTCAATCTTATGTTCCCTGTTCTCAAGTGTGGATAACATTAGGTGCGTCATTTAATTATCGAGACAACAAGCTTGACCTCGAGTGAACGGGTCGTCATAAGGCGACACGACCGTAGGCACGCAAAGTAATGAGTGTATAGCTCGTGTGAGTCACGTAATGCCACTTCGTGGTAATGAGACTCTCTGGACTCAAAAACCGCCGGAAATTAAACTTATTAGTGCGGTTATTTTGTAAATGGATCCTTGCTGCGGTGGAATGTAATAGAAACTGATATATTGATAAATTTCCTACTGTTTTATTGCATACTGTTAGTGTTAATAAAAAACTATTGGACTCCACAAAATCAATTTGAAAATTGGAATTTTTGCGATAGCTCTGATCGTAATTGCTCTATTGCTCATGTGTCTGCTTTTATTACACATTGAGTAGGTATCGTCACAGTTCCGCGGACTGTGCGATTTGACTGAAAGATCATATTTTTTATTCCGCACTGCAGATTTAAAAAAAAGATATATTGGCCAGATGATGAACTAGCATTATGACTTACTTACATTTCGTTAGTTTTTATGATTTTTGTAATTGTGTTTGTATTATATAATAAGTCACAATAATTTTTGTACTTGTTTCAGTCAATCGCGCCCGAGCGTCTTTCAGACAGTCCTTCCGCATGGGGTCCAAGAGAAGAGGTGCTCGGTCTCCAAGAAGTAGCGGCTCACAGCCTACAACTCCAGGAGGGTCGTCACGGATGGACCCCATATTGGACCAACCCGGGGAAGAAAACTCCCGAGAACCTTCCCTGGGGCAGTCTGAACCTAAGCATTCCACTGAGGAAGACAGTCCAGAGGACCACAGACTTCCCGGTTCTGGGGAGGATGTGAAGTCCGTGTCACCACCATTTGGTCATCCTCAAGGCGGTCGGTCTACGCCTTCACCGACGAGTTCGCCAAGCAAGAAGAAAGCTTTGCCGTCAGAGGGCGGCTGCAACAGCGTTCAAGTCGTCGCCGGTACCGAGGCAGAATGCGTCGCCAAGGATGAAGCGAAGAGTGTCGTCGCAGGGGCCAGCCGACCAGGAGTCCGGGGGAGTACGACCAGCTCGGTCAGCCAAGTTTATAAAGAAGAGGATGAGGATTTCAGGTTCGATACATTTCAATTTTAAAACACTTACTTTCGTATAGCGGAGCTTTTTAAACTTAGAACCTGCTATTTTTCTTATAAAGCTTAATTATTTGATCTGTTGAAGAAGAAACAATCAGTGTACAGAAATTTATTTTCCATGTAGAATGAAATTTCAACTGACTGCTTTGTGAAATTTGTTAGTTAAAGTAATAATTAAAAACTCTTCTAAACTATATTCATACATTATTTGCTCCTCAACCAACCACAATGTCTCGTTGCATTGTGGCACCAAAATGAAACGTGCCATCACTAATACGTAATAAATTGTTTGCTGTAAGAACTACTCTATTATGAACAAACTTTATTCTGAATGATAACTCCCGTTGTGGTCGACAGCAGCCGAGTTCGGGAAGACGAGAGTGACCAGCGCGACCCATTGCTGGGTAGGATGGCAGGGACTGGGGCATCGCTTAGCAGCTCCACCGACCCTCCGGCCTTACATAGGAGCGGGCAGCGCCCCTTCCCTTCACAGGTGACGGTGTGTGTGTTGGAGAGTAGCTGAATGGTGGAGTTACATAGGAGCGGGCAGCGCCCCTTCCCTTCACAGGTGACGGTGTGTGTGTTGGAGAGTAGCTGAATGAAAATTGAACAAACTGTATCAAAAGCAGAAATGCTCATAACTCAGAAATTCTCAGAACTGCTGTTTTAAACATTTCAATGTCGCTACGCTTCTTGAGGTGATTGACATATGCTTGCATGTGGTCTTTTCGAGCCCTTGCCCTCTGCTCTCATAGAATTCTCTTCCCTCTTGGTTATTAATTTTAAGCGGAGCACGGTTAGTACCCTTCTTTTTGCTCTGAAACTGCCTAGCAAATAATTTTTAGATCAGTGCAGATCGGCACACTGCTCTTGATTTATCTGTTTCACTGCTCTGTTCTTGATTTATCCGGTTCACTGCTCTGTTCTGGATTTATCCGGTTCAAACAAATCCGGTTCTTATAACTTGACTTATTTTGCTAAACTTGCTCTGCTGCCTTAGACACATACTTAAAATTTGAATTGTGAAGAATTTGTTGGAACATTAATTTTTTCTTGTCTGTAATTAACGCTAACGTCTCTCGGCCTGTTCTGGAGGCCATGCGAGTCCATGCATCACTTTTTTTATGGCGCTCAGTATGCAAATTAGCGAATAGCGTCTTCAACGACTAGTCCCTGTCATCGTAATGACAAATACACCATCTCAAGGTCAAATATTTGTCCGGACGCGTTGTTGAAATAGTTTGAAACTGCATCGAGAGGCTGTCTATTTTTCGTGTAATTTTTAAATTACTCGACCTCTGTCATGTTCTGTCACTATAATATGACAAAACCATTCCGTCCCATTTTTCGTATTATTTATGAAAATCGTGTTTGCAGTTCTCGTGTTTGCACGGCCAAAGTATAAAATTGATTGAAACGTACGCTTATAGTTCTAGTTACGGGAAATTTTATATTTTCTTATTGTCATTTCGTCTTCATTAACTATGTGGTTAATGGTAATGAAGAATAATTTTTTCGCTGATTTTTCTTCAAACCTAATTAAGCGAGGCCTTTGTGATTCCTCGACGATTCTTTTCGATAGTAAAGCCTTCCCGACTGTGATCAATTATTTAATTAATTGTAACTATTGAATTTATATTGTTTCGTGTTAAGTATTGGCGTATGTTTCATCTCTGTTATGAACTTCACTGCAAAGACATTATTAACATGATTTAATTGGCCCCTCTGCTGTGTTCAGACCCTGCAGGATTCCCTGGCAACCAATAGAGTTGGACTCGCTCAGGAAATCCGAAAAGCTTCCCTTCCAATCTGGAGACGAAAGGATTCCAGCGCATCACAGAGAAAGGACTCGCTAGCGACGACCTGCTCACGGGGCTCGGGACCAAGGGTGAGCAAAAAGTTTCGCGTAGCAAGAGGGCAAATGAAAAGAACGGGGACTGACGATGGTGAGCAACGATATTGACTAATTTCACGGATTATGAAGTGGAATGTTAGTATAGTCGAACCTCAAGAAACCTTTATTTCCGGAATTGCTAGAATAAGTTTAATTTCCCATTAAAAGTTGAATAAATTTTGAGTGTTTACTTGAATTTATCTAATTTTATACCGAAGAATTCAAACACTTGGGTGTAAAATGTTTAGAATTGTTGCAAATTATGAAAAATAGATTTTAACAAACCATAAGTCAAACTGTGGAAAAAGCAGTTCTGAATAACTTGCATTTATCGCTAGTATTGATGATGGCAAACGTTCATAACTTTTGTATTATTAATTGTAGGTCTGGACTCGTATTTCGAACACTTGCGGCAGCTTTGACTGGAAATGAATTTTTATCTGCAGGATCACCAAATGTTTCATCATCAGCAGAAAAGATATTTTCGGATGCTGCCTTCAGTAGCCGCTGCCTTTTTTCTACGCCAGATATAATTTATTTTATCTGCGGTACACCGGTATCAGTTTTGTTATTGCGATAGAGCAGCATCATTTTTCTATCGAGTGAAGAACATTTTTTATAACACCTACGGCAAACCGGTACCATTTTTCCATTATCTGCGGCAGACCTGCGCCATTTTGTTTTTGGTTTCTTCAGACCGGCATCATTTTTTTACTATCGGTGGCAGACCGGCTCTATTTTTTTATTGTCTGTGCCAAACCGGTTCCATTTTTCTATCATCTACGGCAGACCTGCGTCATTTTTTCGATTTACTATGTCAGAGCGGCGCCAATTTTCAATTATCTGTGACAAACCGGCGTTTTTTTATTGCCTGTGTCAGACCGGCACTATTTCTCCATTATCGGTGTCAGACCTGCACCAATTTTCCATTATCTTTGTCAGACCTGCACCATTTCTCCATTATTTTTTTTAGGCCAGCACCATTTCTATATTATCTGCGTCAGACCTGCACCATTTCTCCATTATCGGTGTCAGACCTGCTCCATTTTTCCATTATCTTTGTTAGACCTGCATTAGTTTCCTTCATTTGACTGCGGTGAGGGAGCGTCGAAGGTCACGCTCAAGGGACCATCAACTAATGGCTGCAGCTGGCCAACCATTTCCGCTTCTAAATTGCCTTCAAACGTTCAACCTGATTGATTGAAAAGACCCGACGTTCTGGTAACATCTAAAGAAATGCAAGTCTACTGAGGCGTTGGCTCTGACAAAGTCTGGGCCTATACTTTCAAAAAAGTTAAGAGATCGTAAGTTCATCAGCCAATCATTGACGTCCTTTCAAGCAAAAGCCACCAATCATAGACAAGAAAATAGAGCGTAAGTACTTACGTTAACTTAGCGAGTTTTGAAAGTATGGCTCCTGGGCCTATACTCCCAAAAAAAGTTAAGACATCGTAAGTTCGTCAGCCAATCATTGACTGCCTTTCAAGCAAAATCCACCAATCATAGGCAAGAAATTAGAGCGTAAGTACTTACATTCACTTAGCCAGTTTTGAAAGTATGGCCCCTGGTCATTATCGTACGTAGAATATTAACTGAGCTTCTGGGTTCGTTGTTGGGTTCACGATAGATATGCTGGTAAATTAATGCCGACGGTGATACCACATCAATTATTTAGGCTACAAGAAACATTTGGGCTCTAGAAAATACGTTCGGGAGATGATCTACAAATAAAGAAATGTTGGTACAATTCATTTTCAGCTTAGAACTCGAATTAAAGTTTCTTCATTCGTGTTTGACGGAACGAAAGTGTTGATAACGGCAGATTTGTTGAAGTGCTTACTTATAGTTTCGTACAAATATTAGCATACAAGTAGAAAAGAAAAAATATATCTACGAAGGATTTTTATCAATTCTCACTCTGTATGTACTTTTCTGCTGAACTTGTGATGGATTTATGAAGGAGGCCAATTTCAATACATAGTTTATTCAAGCTAAAAAATTACCCACAATATATAATTTCATCAAATCCCAAATGAATGTTCGCCTTTTACTTCTAGCAACCCAAATATGCTGCAATATTCATTTGTTTGCCTCTTTTATTGCCATGCTGCTCGCTCGGAATTAAATTTCAAATTAATCACGCATCGTTGAGGTCATCTACTAAAAACAATAGCACCGTTGCTGATTGATTTTTCCTGCCGCGATCTACAATTACAAAATGGGTTTGCGATTCACATTTTCCAGTCTGTTGTTTAAATTTGGAAAATTGTCCAACAATCTTTATCAAAATGAATAATTATCGTTTTGAAGAGTTGCTCTTGATTTCAGGATCTGCTAATTCGATATTAGATATTATTAAGCCAGTCAAGAGAGCAATATATTCTCAGTCTGTTATTAAATATTTCTCGAGTCAAACTCCTAGGCCTTACATAGTGTATTTATTTTAAGTACTTCGCACAAAATTATTTGTTAAGTGGATCGTAATGCTCTTCTATCATACAACTGTATTCTTGGCGATCAGTATTTTCATTGCGGATAAATAATTTATATCAAGCTCGGTCATTCAAGTTAACTACCTTTTCGCTCTGCTTTGATTTTAACTTAATCGAAGAGGAAGAGGCTCGTTGAATTGGGGCTGCATCTTTTTTGCATTATTTCGACTTCTTGTTATTGATTCTTTCCAGAAATATTCTAGTTTTTGAAAATTCATTTGTATCCATTTTTGATGGCTCACCTCTAAGATCGAATAAATTTTTTCCGTAGATGTATTTTTCATTTCTTAGGTTGGTTTGCAGTGTTGTTAACCCGATTATTGCCTGTCCAATTCGGCATAAAATTCCTCGTTCAAGGATACTAATTTTGATCTGGTGTGCATTTAGAGAATTACGTAGGTCTTACACTTGAATTGGAAATAAAGTATTGATACAAAATTTGTGTGTACTGGTGAAGTAGTGATATTAGTCCCCTATTCTGGCAATAAATAGTTTCGAATGGACCTAGCTAATGCTGTAGGACCTACCTAACTTACAGACCGTGCTGATTTTATATTGGTTTTTCATTAGTGTCTTCCAATTGTACATTTGAAATTTATGAGCGATCTTCTTTGAAGATTATTATGTGAGTTTTATTCTAAATTTCTCGGTATTCCTCAAATATTAATACGAGGCTTAAATTTTTTCTGAACTATTTAAAAATCCATAACAATAATCATTTTAGCCTCAATTTTTCCCGTACCCTTGGTAATTTCATCGCAGTTCCATTTAATTTCATACTATTCTATTTATACGATTTTTTTCCATATGAAAACTTGGAATCCGTAATAATCCTCATTTAAAATTTTCTCTCTAAAATTCTCTACACTCTGACAACAATAATTTGTCGCCCTCAGCTGGGATCGTTCGCTGAGCCGAGCGAGTGCGGCGGACAAGTGCAGATGAGACCAGCGACCTCCCTGGACGCTATCAGCCACAACAGAGTCAACCTACCGCACAAGGGCGACACTCTGCTCAATAGTGAGTGTTTTTCAAGAGTTTGTTGTTAAGTTGATGGTTCCTCATTGTGTATCATGGTTTCCTTCCCATTACTCCTCCATAAAACCTTACAAAACCTTGTCAGGTTCCCTCTCTCCTCTCTCCAAACTCTAACCAAACCCATACATATACTATCAACTTATAGCTTTGCTCTATGGGCATATTATAATCTCCTACTGTTTTTCCATTTCTACTTTTTTTATATTCTATCCAACCTGTTGTTTTTTCTAAACTCTCATAGTGACACCGCAGCAACCACAACCAAGTCTCTTCCCAAGTGTTGTGGTTGGGTTAAAGTGAACGTGTTAATCTTGTATGCCGTTGGTTTCAGTGTGATTTGGTTGGTTTGGATCATCTTTTGTGATTTGGTTTGCATTGATCTTGTATGGCATGCAATAATGTTAATGTATTAACCTTGAGAGATCTATGACATTTTTATTGACTAAAAATTATAGTAACGATAGAACGAATGCTGTATATGTTTTGTTATTGTGACACATCAAGTGGTGAAATGAAATGAAAATTTAATGAAACTTGTACATTTTAAACCGTTTAGTGTTAGAAAAATAAGTTGTATAAACTCCAACTGACGACTGGACAACCCACTGTGTGAAGAAGTTATTACATTTCTCGATACTATATGGGTATAAAATCGATTACAAGAATTCGGTATCGTGTTATAATGGCTACAAGTAGTGTACTGGTTTTAAATACATTACTTATAAATTTGCAATTAAATTTACTTGAAAGGAATTGTAAACAATCAATTAATAATTGCAGCTGCGAGTATTCCGTTCACAAATGAACCATGTTAGTTGACCGAACGTCTTTTCTGACTGCCGTAGCGGCTGTAGGCCTCCTATATAGGCACCTGGAATTTTTAGCAAGTCCAGTCAGGAGCATGACAAAAGAAAGGAAATAGGTAAAAAATGAATATACATACATCTATATTTTGAATACAGCCCAAAATTTCACCGCTGACATGATTTTTGAATTACTCAGTTATAAACTCAATATGTCGAATTTGTTTCATAAGGAGACAGCTGTAGGTACTGTGAATTCGAATGCAACACACATAGTTTTGCTCCCGGAAAAAATGTTTTCACGTGAAATGGTTACATGGTATGTCAAAGTTGAATATCAATTCGAAATAAATTTAAGTGCATTAGGTAAAGTTATCAGATTGCAGTAGGTAAAGTTATTCCTTCCAGAATTTTTTAATTCTATGACTATCAACATTAGGCTGTAAATTGGTGCTGTTTGGAAGTTCTTTGGTCAGTTCCCTGAGGCCATACCTTCAAAACTTGCTAAGTGAACTTAACTACTTATTCTCTATTTTATTGTTTATGATTGGTGGATTTTGCTTGAAAGGCCGTCAATGATTGGCTGATGAACTTACGATCTCATAACTTTTTTGTAAGTATGGGCCATGGGCTGCAAGCCGTCCTTAAACGCTTCGTTGCCCACCTGAAGCGCACGTAGGCGCTGCACAGAGGGGCGGTGAGGCGCTTGACGCCCGTGTGTTACCCCTCGTGTAAACGGGCCTTTCCACGTTTTTAGCGCATTTTCTCATTTAAGAAAAAATACGCTATTGTGCTTGTCATGTCCGTCCGTCCGTCCGTCCGTCTGTCTGTTCGTCTGTCCGTGACTTCACGTTTTCGTGGACGAAAAAATGCGCTCTCTGTAACTTACTGCAGTGAGTACTGAGTTATATTTTTTATTTAAGTTCTTTCTCATTACAATATTGATTACTATATCAGCACTAAAATAACCGATTCATAAATATTATCATAAATAATAATAATAATAATAATAATATTGAAATGTGTCGTTAGTTTGAAGTATATTTATCAGAGTTATTACTGAACGTGTTTTTAAGTTAATATTGTTTATTTATTTGAAATGTGATCAAATTAGTAAGTATATCATCGATCAACAGAATCCCCTGTGATCCGAGGAACGTTAACCGATATTTTTATTCCCATTTCTTCTATTTATTATTCCGTATTTCTATTGTATCTTTCTATTATGACGGGTTCAATAAAGTAAAGATCGTTTTAATAAATTACGAAATTAAAGTAATGAAGTAAATGACCTAAAATGACTTTTTGATGGAGTTAGGCTAGGTAGACTTTGAGCTTCAATTACCAGTGCGAGCCGTAATAAAAAATTACTTCTCGTTCTCGTTAAAAATAAATTACTTCTCGTTCGGTGATCAGGCGAGTTCAGTCCTGCCGTGTCACCGCAAGGCGCTGACACTGTGTCCCTTGACAGTCGTACGTACTCTTCTTATATTTCTGGCTTGTATTTCATGCCATTCATTTGTTATTGTTGAAATAGAGCTTCGTATTTGACCGCTTGCTGGTTCCAACATTGAATACGTTTGTTGGGACATTTTTTCTTGTGGCTTTCTTATGAAGTCATTTAGTATGAAGCGAATAGACTTTACGTACTTATTCTAGCGATGTTCAAATCATCACTTATTTCAATTTAGAGTTTTCAATTGTTGTTTTTTATTCGTTGTAATGCGTTGATTTGGTTGAAGCTACGATTAATTCGTCATGCGAAAAGTATGAAGAAGCTACTTAGTGTAGCTTCAAACGAGTTTATTACAGTTATCTGGCATTGTCACATTCTTCAAGTCACCTTTTATTTCAATTTAGTCATCAAATTTCTTCTGTTGACTAAAGTAGCAACCTGTATTTTTTGGGAAAAAATTTCCTTACCTACGTAGATGGAGAAGTACTTTTCTCAAATAATTTAATATAATTACTTTTACATTTATCTGTCGAGTAATTTTTTTAGTTTAGACGCAATAGTGTGAATTCGATGGTTATTACCCTATTATTACTTATTAAGCGTCTATGAGTTATACATCATAAAACAAGTCCTGACTGCTCAAGTATTCAGTTAAGATCTGCGTTTAAATCACTCGTGCACAAATCAACTAAATCCGCAGCAAGTTCTTTGTTGAAAACTTTTTGACAATTAAATATTTTGTAGAATATTTGACACAGTTTCGAGCTCTATGCTAGTTTTAAATCTGCGTTGCGTTTGTTACGATTTTCTGAAGAGTTTATAATTGACTTAATGTTTTGTATAGTTGCGAGTTTCTAGTTCATTAAAAGTTTTTAAACAGTTCAGGCTTAGATCAAAGTTCTTTCCCACTTTTGAGATTAACGAGGACGAGTTTTAAAAACTGATTTTGTACTGTTTATTTTTTTAGGTTTTTGTTCAGTCTCGAGTTCTGTAAAAGTTGTCAACAGCTTTGCGTCTTAGAAAGTCGTTGAACAGTTCATATTGCTTGTTCGATCTGAACTGCAGATTCAAGACGATTTTGATATGAGAACCCAAATCACAACAGCAGCTTATGAAAAGGAAAAGTGAAGAAACCTAATTTGTCTCAGAAATAAATCATGCTTAGCATGGCTCAGTTATAGTATTTCTCTCGTGAATTTTTGTCTACAGTGAAGTTGTGGGCAAAACTTCCGAGTCATAATTGTTCCGACGGAAAACGCCCAGTAAATTTTCAAAATAGTTTTATTGTATCATGCATGCACAAATTTTTAGCAATCATGATTTCCCAAGCACGTGATCCTTGCTTTAACTGAACTCTAATCGTAATCAGCACTCAATTTCCAGTTGGTTTCACGTTTCTGTTTAGCTATTTTAATTGCAATTGTAATTAAACGGCCTATTTCAGAGCCCTTAGTCGTTAGTGAAAATACAAACCTGATGCCCGGCATTTCGAGGAACTTCGTGTATTCAAATCTCTGAAGTATAGCACTTTACGTGGTCAATTTGACAAAATTTTCAAGTTATTTGACAAAATATGACTGTTCGGGAAAGCTGTATACACTGTGTTATCACTGTGCCAATTTATCAAAATTTGTTGAGTAATTTAACAAAATACAAGTGATCGGGAAAGCTGTATAAACTGTGTTATCACTGAGTCAAATATTGAATATTAGTCACGTAAATCGGGAATAATCGTATGTTTATCATGGATGATCGAGTAGAGCCAAGCGCCACGTGGGTGGAAAAGTAAACTTTATGATTGAAAATCGTTCTATTTTGATCAAGTTTCTTAGATTGTTAAAATAATGGCTTGAAAGGGACGTTGAGCTGCATTACATTATCTTACAAAGTTAATATTTTTACTCGCAGATGCAAAGAACTCGTCGGCAGTCATTTCCGAGTTTAGTACGTCCTTTTATGGAGTATCGAAAGGGAATTCTTAAGAAGTTTGAGCGATTTCGCTCGCAATTCCTTGAGTGAATGCAAATTAAAAGAAAAGTGCTCATCAAGTTTTTCTGCTTACATAGCATGGCTTTTAATGTCGTCGACCACACTCTTGTGTGATGTAAATTCATCGACGTTTTCTTCTCTAAATTCTAAATTGCTTCATATCGTTGAATGTAGCAAAAACTCCCTTTAAATATCGACGTAAATCATGGATACTCTGCTCAATTAATTAATTAATTAAGCTTAACCTCTTCATTTACTGTAGAAATGTTTGTTTTTGCCTGATCGAATTTGTTTTCACGTAAAATAAATGGTTTTAATGGTTTTATCGTCTGGTTCGCTCCTTAATGTTAGCTGTTGTGGATGAAATTTTTTCTTTGATGTACATTTATCTCATTGTTCTCTAACTGTATTTCGTTATGCAAATTGTCCATAATCTATATACGTGTTTTTTCGATTATTTTGTCAACGTTTGAATTTTTTACGTGTTTTTCTTATATTACAGTGGGTAATATCCAACTTGATTTTTTTGGGGGGGGGTTATTAATTTAAAAAAAAGTACTTAAGCTTTGATTTCTATTTGCATACCCAGAATAGCATGATAACTTTTAACTTGAATGAGTCTTTTATTCTGTCTTTTCTTAATGGATGTTGCCGTTGAATGTATTAGCGAAATGATTGTTTGCATGTCTATGTATCCTCTACAGTGCCTCATATGGACTCCCTGGCCAACTGTGATCCTCTCAGTGACGACGAAAGTCGTAGCTACAATACCGACGTCACAGGTAATGAAACACCTACGAGACTTGATCACCTACGAGACATAATCACTTGTGATACTTAATCACCTACGATACTTAATCCCCCACGAGACTTAATCACCTATGAGACTCAATCACCCATAAGATTTAATCACCTACGAGACTCAATCACTTACGATACTTAATCACCTACGAAACTTATTCACCTACATCACAGGTAATGAAACGTTCGACAA
Source organism: Hyalella azteca (assembly GCF_000764305.2). Taxonomy (NCBI): domain Eukaryota; kingdom Metazoa; phylum Arthropoda; class Malacostraca; order Amphipoda; family Hyalellidae; genus Hyalella; species Hyalella azteca. The sequence goes on from NW_025941413.1 coordinate 58,028, forward strand.
ATAATCACCTACCATACTTAATGACCTACGATACTTAATCACCTACATCACAGGTAATGAAACGTACGACAAATAAACACCTACCATGCTTAATTACCTACGATACTTGATCACCTACATCACAGGTAATGAATTATCAGTTCACCCATACTCAAAAGGTAATTTTGCTACATTCTCAAGCATACTCATTCGTTCACGAGAATACTGACTTCCTTTCGAAAATACTCTTTTTGGAGAGTATTGCACTCTCTTCTCTCTAAGGCATATTCACTCAATTTCTAAATATAGGCAACGAATATGAACTGCATTTCTTTCTGATAGCTCCACCGTTGGTAATGGATACATTCAATGTTCTGTCATTCACAGGTACATTTTTCTTCCAATAAAGACATTGCTTTCGACGTTGCCTTCCATTGAACTTTCCATTGTAATTGTTCGTTGCGCTCATCTTCAGGAAACGGACACACATAATGCTGCTGCTATTCACGAGTCGACTAACGAAAACCAAGCTTATTGCGAGTAGATACGTTTTACCTCAAAATTAGGGAGATTGTAGTTGTCTTAATTATTGATAAAATGCAATTTAGATCACAATTTTCTGTCTATAAGTTATAATAATTTACAATCTTTCATCCACTCATTGGGTAAAACCAAGAGAACAAGAAAGTATATGGTTAAAAATAAGCATCTACATCCGTCCGGATTTATGGTTTACTCTAAAGCTGCTCTATAGCAAAGGTTGTGCCTCCTGGAAGGTGAGAGTAACATTTAGGTTCCGGTATATTGAAATTTGCCATTTTCCTCCCTTCATTCTTCCTACTTGCATGAATTTAACATCAAGAATGCAGTGCTTGTGCATACAAGCATGCTTTACTGCATAATTTTTCGTGGTGTGGGTAATATTTCGGGAGATTTTTTATTTAAAAAATTGTTTATTTTAGTCTGCATTTTTATTGTTTGTTTATTTGAAATTGTTTATTTCAATCTCCGAACTTCTGTGTTAATCCTGCTACTGATTTTTCAAAAATTTATTTTCGGAAAAATTTAACATTTTTAGGCATGAAAATCTCAAATGTGACATTTATAAAGCGTATGGTCGTCCTTCGTTAGAAAAAATGCAGTTATTGCAGTCATGTAAAGCTTCACGTTCACAGTACAAGAATTGTTCACGCGAAGCTCAGCAATTCCTGAAAGCGCCCGAATTTAACTGTTTAGTGATTCATTACAGCAAATTGTGTACAATGAGTCTGCATATGGGCTCAGTTCAGCGCGAGAGCTAAATTCTCTTTTATTGTTATTTTATCTTACCACAGAACAATTTTTGGGACAAGTCTCGTACAAACCAGCGGAAATTTTTAGAACAATTAAGTGCGTCGGGTCGAAAAAGTGTGATGTATTTAGACCAGACGCAGTCCATTACTACTCTCTTGGCGGCCTTCACCCCCAAATTATTCCTCCGATGTCCGATTGTATCCTCGTTGCTTCTTTTTTCTGTCAAATTACGATTAAAGCAAACCTTTTTTTAGCCTTTTGGCTTTGGAGCCTGAATAAGGTTAACTTTTATTTTCTGTGGTCAATAGGGATATGGAAATATGCGCGTTCAAACACCATCCGCTGCTATTGGGATGGAACAAAGTGGAACGGGTTTTTTAGGCATTAGCTCGAAGAATTTTGTAATTTTACTTTCCGGATTTTTCCCCCACGATCATAATAGTTCTGGGCTTCTGCCTTGACCTCATTGGTGCCCCGTGAAATTTTCTTTTTCTTGCTGTATTTGGTAGGACTATTTTTTTTTTATTTATTAGTTACGTTGTTATTAGTTGATCCTTTTAGATTACCATGCTAATTTACGTTTTTAAATAACAAATTTTAGTTTGTTGTCTTATTTTTTACTCCAGTTAATCTGTCTTTAATTTTTTTTTATTGTCGTACGTTAATATCCTCCGTCAAATATTGCAATAATTACATTTTTATTTTGCTTCACTCAATTTATACTTTTCCGGAAAATTTTATTGATTTAAAAAATAAATGAAGTTTCTAGTTTGCGTCTTGCAGATTGCGCCGATGTAGTTCGCATTGTCAATTTTTTTCAAATTTCGTCAATAATACATTCCTCCATATCAGGAAGTTATACCGCTTCACAAATTTTCGCCGAAAGCTTTGAACTCACAATAATTTACTGAGGGACTTTGCGAGTGAAAAGTTCGTTTTAGTATTTTTATAGAGAATATCGCAGCCCTTGTGGATTTTAATACTAAGAATTAAAATTTGCGTCGACAAATTCATATCGCAAATAAACGTTTGAAACTTTCAAACCAAAAGTTGAACATTTCAACTCCATGCATTTTTGATCGAACGAGGTATTTTTTGTAATGTAGGTAGTTATATCGTTTGAAAATATTTTGGTACATTTATTTGTTATTAACTTAGATACTTTTAATTTCTGAGACTCGGCTGTTTATTGACATGATCTGTTATGAAGAAGCATCGGAGTCTGACTTGTCGCGCTACCGCACGAGGCTCCCTGGCAGACACAGCCCGTCGCTCAGCAACGTCACATCTGATGGCGTCAAGCACAAGGTATGGTGAACCTTAATAGTGTTACTTGAGAAATGGCACTGAAAGTATCCATTAATGGTATTCCTTAGGAAATGATACTAATAATATACACTAATAGTATCCCGCAATAGTATCCCTATGGCTTTTTTTACTGGAATTTACCGTACAAGATAAAGGATCTTTATGTTTTCTCATTTGAATTCTCTCTTCGAATTTTTCAGACATTTTTTCTAGAACTAAATTGAAAAACTGCTTCTAATCGCACTCTTATCTTTATATCAAGTGACTACGAATGAAATCTGCTTAAATTATTAAACATAATCACTTTAAAATATTATTTTACTTATTGATTGGTTCGGATCGATTTGCTTCCAAACAATTTGCTCATCGCAACGTCAAGAATATAATTTCTTCTATTTCTTGCTCACAAAAAACTCGTTTCTATTATTTATTTAGACGATTTACATCATTTCATGAATTTTCGTAAATTTTACGCCCGATTCTTGGGAAACAAGGAATAAGAAGCTGTTAACTTCAAGTTTAAGAACATTAGAGGTGATTGAAGAGTTGATTTTGCTTAATTGCTTGAGCACCTCCTGCTTGTATCTTGCCTCATTCTTTCAGCAGTTAACATTAATATTGTTTACGTGTGTATTTCTACTCGGTGAATTTTTATTCCAGATTTACGGTGGTTTTGCAAGGAAATTTGAGAGGCATAGAATATGTCGTGTGTCTAGATTTTTACTTGCTTGATTGTATTTTGGGGCGATACTTTTATAAAGTAAAAACGAACAGATTTGTTCTGAAGAAAACTGTCCAAGACTAATATCTTTTTTTACGTGTTCAGTTCAGTTTCCAGGACGCTAACGCAGCGAAGGGACTCTACGCAAACCAGCGACCGAAGCCCAAAATTGACAAGGTGGCGCACGTTGGTCAGGTGGTGAGTACTGAGAACTATTTTCTTGTTACTTATATTATTACTTGAGAACTTACTTCTACATAACTATGTTTATTAGTGTTACTACAGTAACAGTAACACTATTAATTCTACATAACTATTTTGTTGTTATTCCTACTATTACTTAAGAACTTACTTCTACATAACTATTTTCTTGTTACTTCTACTATTACTGGAGAACTTACTTCTACATAAATATGTTAGTGTTACTACAGTAAGAGTAAAATTATTAATTCTACATAACTATTTTGTTGTTATTTCTACTATTACCTGAGAACTTACTTCTACATAACTATTTTGTTGTTAGTACTACTATTACTTGAGAACTTGCTTCAACATAACTATTTTAGTGTTACTACAGAAACAATTAGTAACACTATTACTTGAACTATTACTTTAGGACAATTATATTGTTACTACTTCTATTACTTGAGAACTATTTTAGCGTTACTACTTATTGAGACCTTAGAGGGTATTCTTGTACTCGTTCCAAGATCCCGTATCTAGTGACATTGATCCACTTACATGAACAAGCTGCATATTGTTCACTCTCTTTAGCTGCAGGATGGAACTAAACTGAACTGAAATCTAATTGTATGGATTTAGAGTGAAGGCACCCTAATTAATCTGAATTAATCTCGTGTCTCGTTTTCCTGAGATAAATTATGACGCAATATGGAGGAAATGTGAATAAAATTTTGCTACAAATTAGCGAGATAATTCAGGTATAATTTATCATTATCACGATTAATACCTGCACTCATTTTAAGGCTCGTCCGGAGGCTTCAATCTCTTCATTTATTCTTAATTTCATAGTAAATAATTTCATTGTTAGGTCAAATTTAACGTGAGAAGATTTTTGAGCAATTTTTATCATGTAGACTGAGCAATTAGCATCATGTAGCAATTAGCATTAAATTACAACTGCTTGTATATACTGTAAGTTGTTTTCATCAATTCATTTGGTAATCCACATCAAATTGCGCCTTTCCTATGCTCTCGTGCAAATTTAAGGACTTAACTTCTTATCGAAAGTTTTTATGCGACGCTGAGTCATGACAGGTAATGAATCCTGTAAATACAATACTTTGAGTCCATATTCTAACCGATAAAATCCGACGAAACACTGAAAATGCAACCGCATAATTTATAGCTGCGAGGGAGTAATTATTATTTATTGATACATTTTCTTGATTGCTATTGTTTCGTTGCGTTAGTGCGATTGACTGATGAAAAAAAAAATATTTTTATTCTCTGACTGCAATGTGAGGAGAATTTTTTATGCAACAGTCGAAACATTTCTTGGGAAATAATTCACTGGAAATTAGTTTTTTGAATACTTCTGGAATGGTTTCTTCCACGATGCGTAGCTCTACAAACTTCTGCAATATATATTTTTTAGAGCTAGTCATTTAAGGATTCAAACGCAGTTCTCCAAAATATATTTTTCCAGAGCTGGTCATGTGAGGATATAAATCTTTTTTGTGCTTCAGCACATTTTATTGCGAAACGTTCTCCTATTCTAGTTCTCATAATCTTGGTTCTCCGCAGTTGTCCTTGAAACGCTGATATTTTCTGTTATAGTGTCTCCATGACGGCACGAATTCAAGGAAAACTTGACAGATTGAGCTGACAAATGGAAGCTGCCTTTCAACTAGCATAGAACTTCCACACTTGTGATCGCCTTCAAGTATTAAATTATTATTTTATTACTAAATTACAATTATTTCTCGTCTAAAGAAAAAAATTTATTTGGTGTGATTTTTTGCTGAACTTTTGAAAGTATAATGAGATTATGTTGGCCTAATAAGTTTAAAGATTTGGATTGATGACCACGGATGAAAAACAACTGTTGAGGTCACACTGATATTCTGCTGATTTTTCACATCCGGAATTCGTAGAACGCTTACTCGTTGCTGAATAATAGATGGTATTTCGAGGAAGGATTTTATTCTTTTTTTTATCTATGACAGAATTAATAGCGAATTCGGAGTAGTTTCCGACTCATATGGAATGTGTTACAGATATCAATAATAATATTCATTGAACTCGGTATTTTTTAAATCAAATGAATTAAATGACTTGAACAATTACTTACGTTAAAACATAAGCATTAACTTTTTTTTAAATCATTGTGTTTGTGCATTATTTTGCAGAAGGAAATACCTGCTGATTTAAATAATCCTTAAATGAAATAGCATTATCTCTTTCGAAAATGTTTTAATGAATTTATATTGTTTTGGTGACATTTTTATTTGTTACATTATTTATTTATTTGTTACATTTATTTGACATTTTTATTTGTTATACTAATTTTTGCTACTGTTCTCCTTTTGTAATATTTGGTCACTTTCAGATAGGTAATCTGTTTGCGTTCGAGATACTTAAACACTGGTAGTAATATCCGTAGAGTTGAGTGGAGCGAGGCTGGACATCTGCTCGCCTCGATGGAACTGAAGCTGGAAAAATGAAACTTTAATAAGACGGAATGAAGGAACTTTAATTCGTAATACATTTCCCTTCGTGTACAATCTTGTATAGCGTATGTCTTATCTATGCTTTGACCGAAAACTACCGCTAGTTTTATTGTTGAGCAAGGAATGAAGAAGCCATGTCGCTCTAAATCGTGTGAAATTTGATTCAATTGCTGTGACTCAACTGCCAGAAATAACTTGCATTCGAACCATCATTTTCCAACCAGCCCTAGGAATATTTTGTATTGTACTTGTATTAGTAAAATGCTGTGCATTTGTAAAACGTTCAATTTCGTGCAGAACGCTGCGCTTGAATGCGTGTAAAGGATAAACTTGTGTCCAAGTCCGGAACTCGTGTGTCGTCTGAAAGGCTGCGATGACTGCTCTTTAATTTCTGTTTTCGCTGATAACACATAAATTTAACAACTGGTGAATGGTCATCCTTCTTCAAAGAATTTAGGTAACTAAGTTTCGTTTTAATGCGCTGGATGCCTCAAAGTGCACCTTTGAACCTCTAATCGTGTGAGTTAAAATATTGAACGAACCGAAAACGAAGTCGACTAAGTGAAGAGGAATATTATGATGAGACTTCGGTATTGCAAATAAATTGTAATTTTGCTCCATAAAGCAGCACTGCAAAGTTTTTATGACTTACCTACAATAAACCTTCTAGAAATTAAGTTTATACATCAAGGTAAAATATCTGCTCGAATCTGTTCTCCATGACGGTTTTCAGTTAATGACAAACTTCTAAGAAAATTGTATGTGTGTCAGAGTTGCGTGTGTCAGTAGCAGCTTGATGTGCGTGGAGTGCGGTGGTTGTGATGGCAGAGCTCCTGACATCTGAAGCTCACTTGCGGGAGAAGCCGTCGTTGCTCTTTATCGCTCATCTCGCTAGAATATTCATCATTCATCTTTTAAATTTGATGAATGTGGTGGGAAATTTTTGTAGATATGACGGTGTTTTGTGTTAAGATCACACCGAAGAGCTTAGTGCCTTTTCAATTTTTATCGTGTGTTGATATCGCTGCCTGAATATTTTATTTCGATATCTGCCTTCAATTAGTGACTTCGATCAGAGTTAATCGTACTCGTCTTGTGGCTCCACGCATTGTGGTATCTTATATGTTATACCGAGTCAGGCTTGTTGTAATGGAAAAGTGAGAGAGCATTTAAAGCCTTTTATTTTTGGCTTGTATTTTATGAAATTTTTATCGTCTGGAAGTAAGTACGTATGTCTCCGGTTTTCCTATTTGCTGTGATCGTGTAGCCAAGGTTTGCAGGCATTAATCAGTACGTTGGTTGTACTACTTATAAGCTCCATCACGGAAGCTTGCCTGTCAGCAGCATCACCAGGACGTCAAACCATAAGAATCTTCTGAATACTTCATGACAAACCTATTAATCGCTGCTGCTCTCACCAAGTTTTTGAAAACCTCTAGTGGTTTTGCATGGTACTGGTCATAAAATTATTTCTCTTACGTGTCAAATAGCTTGTAGAATCATTGTTTCAGTACTTAATTTTCATTAAAGTTCATTTAGTGAATTTGCATCACTTATACTACCATTGATCTTTCCCGGAATTGAGTTTGACAAAGTGAATTTGATTGTTTCAGCCTCACAGAAAAAGCTTTAAAACTAGGCTAAAGCTATCCGTGCTTAAGATATAACTTTAGTCATTCATAATACATGTTAATTGTCTTGATTCACTGACGAACTCGATATTTACTTGCATCATATTATTGAAATGATACAAAATAATAATATAATCAATCTGCACGTAGTAAGTTGGCTTCTCTTTTGTTGAATTCGCATTGACAGGATCAGGAATCTTCCGTGAACCTCGCGTCGACGTCGTACAAAATTCTACGAACTCGCCTCGGCGGAATGTTCTTTCTCGGGAACCATAGCAAATGCGTGCATTAATTAGTGAGATTAGAATGAAAAACTAATTGTACCCTTATGATTAGTTTTTGTAAGCGTTCATTATTTATTAGGACTGAGAATGCGCTGACGTAAGTACAGTATTCTGTTTTTCCCGTGTAAAATTATCATCGGTAGTTGTTTTTGATTGAAAATTATAATTATATATATGAAATTTTTACCGAACATTAATGAAGTTAATTTCATCGGTTGATAATAATAGTGCGCTTGAAGAATGATTTATTAAATTCTTAAAGTTTCAACCTTTCCCTAAAATATTAATACAGAAGTAGTATACATAGACAATCTTTTTTTCTCGCTCCAGGGAGACATTTTATGCTAACTTCATTCTGGATTTCCTCGAAATTTTCGACCAATTCGTTTACGATGAATTGATTTAGCCATAATTTGAATTTTCTATCCAGGAAAGTGGGTTTGGATCCTCGTGCAGCTGCGACGCTGACGTGTCCTAGGATCTGTCGCTGCTCGGGTCCGGCTTTGCGAGCTTATCTTCCTCAGTGGGGATTATCTTCTCTTCGACACCCTTGAATTATCTTCTTATTGTTTCCCCGTAGGGATTATCTTCTCTTTGACACCCTTGAATTATCCTCCTATTTTTCCCCGTAGGGATTATCTTCTCTTTGACACCCTTGAATTATCCTCCTATTTTTTCCTCAGTGGGATTATCTTCTCTTTGACACCCTTGAATTATCCTCCTATTTTTTCCTCAGTGGGATTATTTTCTCTTTGACACCCTTGAATTATCCTCCTATTTTTCCAGGTAGGGATTATCTTCTCTTTGACACACTTGAATTATCTTCTTATTATTTCCCCGTAGGGATTATCTTCTCTTTGACACCCTTGAATTATCCTCCTATTTTTCCCCATAGGGATTATCTTATCATTGACACCCTTGAATTATCCTCCTATTTTTTCCCGTAGGGATTATCTTATCATTGACACCCTTGAATTATCCTTCTATTTTTTACCCGTGGGGATACCTCTATCATTTACGCTCTGGAAATATCCTCATATTTTTTCCCCTGCGGGTATTATCATCTCTTTGACACCCTTGAATTTGCTTCCTATTTTTCCCCCGTGGGGATTATTTTATCATTGCATGGCGCTTTGGAATTATCCTCCAAATTTTTCCCCGTGGGATTATCTTATTATTGACTCTCTTGAATTTCTCTTATCGCAGCGTAAAGGCCGTATTCGATCGAAAGCCATTTACAACATTATTAATAAAATACGTAGCGCATTACTTTAAGTATGGCAGCGATGCGATTCATTTAGATTTTGTTAAGTTCATCTTCTGTTATAACTTTCATACCAGCTTTTTTTGCCTAAATCGTAGTAGGCAGTGAAATTACATCTATGATCTTATCGAACTTTCCATTTGAATGCGTGCTTGGAAACTTTCTGTGTTCAATTGAGTGTCGTTCAGTTATGAACTGTTCTCTTGTTCGTATTGAACGGAAAAACATTCCTTTTAGTGTTCCAAATGGCATTTTTACCGACAATAAAATTATTATAGTTAGCCCTTCTATTGCTTTTCAAATACAGTGAACGGCTTTCGTGGAAATTTTTGCTTGGTTGTACCGCACGACTTCCAGCCTTCATAGTACAGCTTCATCTCATAATTGCAAGCGACTAATCGATACCAGCGTTTCTGAGGTTGTATTTAAGGACACGAGGGATTATTTTTCCCCTGCGGGTATTATCATCTCTTTGACACGCTTGAACTATCTTCCCCGGCCGGTGGGGATTATCTTCTCTTTGACACCCTTGAATTATCCTCCTATTATTTACCCGTGGGGATTATCTTATCATTGATGCTCTTGCATTACTATTACCCTTGCGTTTAAAGGCCGTGTTCGAGAGCCATTTACATTAGTATTATTATAATACGTAGCGCATTGCTTTAGTATGGCAGCGAAGCGCTTGGTTTAGATTTTCTTAACACGTTGACTCCGAAGTGGTACATATGCGTACCACGAAATGTATATTTACTGGACGAAGTGCTACATAATTCAGGTTGCCTAAAATCCGCCAAACCCGAGAAAAAAAAGACCAAAAAGGCCGATAACTCAATATATACTAGTTTATGTGAAGGTTCCGCTATAAAAATTCCATTTATTTTCTTTTTGCAGTATTTAAAATTTAATTAGGAAGTACCCCTATCATAAATTTTAGCCGGCCAACACAATTGAGAAAAACTAAATCACGGAATTTGTCCGAAAAAAATGACCGTCTGGTAACCCTTTTTAAAATTAGTACAAAAAATTAAATAATAGTGCAAAATGAAGCAATCAGAGTCAAAGTGTTAAGGAGATCTTCTGTTGCAACCTTCATTCCAGCTTTTTTCGCCTAAATCAAAGTAGGCAGTAAAAATATATCTATGTTCCTATTGAACATAGATCAATATCCAACATCCACGCATTTGAATGCGTGTATGGAAACTTTTTCTGTATTCAATTGAGTGACATTCCGTTATGAACGGATAAAAAACTTCATTTCAGCGTTCCAAATGACGTTCTTACTGACAATACAATTATAGTTAGCTCTTCTATTGCTTTTCAAACACAGTGAACGGCTCACGTGGAAATTTTTGCTTGGTTGTACCGCACGACTTCCAGCCTTCATAGTACAGCTTCATCTCATAATTGCAAGCGTCTAATCGATACAAGCGTTTCTGAGGTTGTATTTAAGACACGAGGGATTGCGTGCTAATTGCCAGCGAGTGAAAACTTCCGTGTCTCCTCCACACTTTATGGCAGGCGCAACACCGACTGCAACTGCACGCGACTCCTTCTTTCATGTCGAATAAACTGTATAAGAATATTATTAGTTCGCTGTAGCCTTTGCCACGTATGATCACTTGAGATACGTGACAAATGGGGTTATTATTGAAAACTTTAGATGAGTACAGATACTGTAAATTAATATGAATGGTTAAAGGCAGTCGTTCGGTCAGCGAACTGCAATCCAGTGCATTTATTTATGAGAGAATGGGGAAGAATAGAGTTGAATAATTGCCTTCAAGTGGTCTCGACGTCCAGCCCAATAAAGGATTCGGAAAAGATTTAGACTGAGTTTAAATTGAAGTATTGTGTACCTACCGAGTGTCATCAGAAGCATCATCAATCAAAACCGAGTATTAATGATGTATTGTATTCAACAAGAAATACAATCATGTTGAAAATACTCATTGGGTTATTTGTGAGTTACGATCAATGACTTTCACCCTACTCAGGATATGCAGTATATTGACTAAAGCATTTCATCGGGAACAGAAGTTGCGTTGATATTTTTCATAATTTTTGAGCCTGTTCTCCTGTCGTTTCTTGTTTCATAACTGCCAGGCATTCATCCTGATGTAATTTATTGATTGCGGATGTTGGATTATCGTTAAAAGCGAAAATTATTAGAATTTAGTTGCTTCCTTTTCCTATGACGTTTCAATAAAGTTCTTGAGCGTCTGTTTCATGTAGCTCAGTTTTGGCCGCCTTCTCTGGGTTTCTCTTGAAATTTTCTAGCTCAGGTTGATGGATTATGTGAATATATAGATTCAACTCGGATTCAGGTTTTCTTTTAGAACTTGGTCATTGAATTACCGAACATAGCGTCACTGTACAACGTGTTCAATTAATTAACTAGGTTAATTGTTGTTGAGGGCTTGCTTATTTCAACATTATTAAATCAATCCTTACTAACAATTCCATAGAATTGGTTAGTAGTTCATGAGTGATCGGTCGACGAGTCTCTTTCAAACGTATCGGGACTCCATCCACGTGTGTCTACGAAGTTGTTCTTTCAAGCTCAATATTTTGAGGGCGACAGGAAATGAGAAGGACGTACAAATTTATCTGTGGGCCTCTCAATTGATGAGTCTAAGTTTTCTGGGGCGCCGTGTTTTTTAGCCGATATCCGATGCATTCGTTGCACGATTGAACTTTGCCTCAATGTTTCAACGCCGTGTCCGTTTCGGTTCCATCTGAAATTTACTTCTGCGTTGTTCGGCTACGCATTCGACACCTTATTGACCACTGTTGACATTGTTTGTTTTGTCATTTGTAGTGTTCGAGATTTTAATTATCTTTTGTATATACAACACCTTATAATATGCTGTCGTCCATTAAACTAATTACGCACATCGAAATTATGAATTCACTTCGTTCCTAGTGTTGGCCCATTCCCATTTTTTCGAGCGAAATCATTTTATTTTAATATTTTATAGCAAATATATTATTGCAAGATTTCGAAATTTTTCGTTCAATTTTAAGGCCATTCAAAATTTTAGAACAATTCTTTGCTGATATGACGCGACTTGATTTACGATTGAATGTTACTTTATTGTGCGGGCAAGTTATCAGTTTTACTGGCTGTTCTAATATATCACATGCACAAATTCTTTAACTGAAATGCAAACTGAAAGACGTATGAATATCTTTATTTTGAGTCAGTCTTAATTCCTATGAAAGCAGAGCTACACGATGCGTGTTCTATAATAGGATTTATCGGATTGAAAATTGTGTTGTAATCGTACGCTTGATATATTTTCCAAATTAGTCTTCGTATTAGTCCTTGAATTATTTCTCCAATTCGTCCATCTGCATTCATAACCCTATTCATCCTCTTGGAATAATCCTATTCGTTTTTTTTTCATTACACGAGAGTTAAATAATAAACGAAAAAGTCAGACTAGATTACTCAGCAACTATTTATTTCGCTTTGCATTTATTAGTGTATTCTAAAAAATGAAACTTTGCATCGAAAAGATGGAAGATATTATTTAGGACGCATTAATGTACTAAATTGGACGAATGCGAGATCATTAAAATTTATCACTTTTGATTACCCTCGTCGATTCAATATATCACGTCTGTTCATTTTCGATAACAAGCATGAAACAATTTTGTGCGGAATGGAAGACAAAATTTAAATGGGGCGCTGGTGCAAAATCATGTTGAGCTTTCGGTTAAATCATTTTCGTACGCGGAAGTATTCAATTTAATGACGAAGGTTATGATGAAATTTTGTGTGATGTCGTCAGTGTTCCTTAATCTATGTCAGTGATCTAAAGTGCACGAACTTGGCATTAACCATGACCTTCAGGTTCTGAGCACCAAGGCATTCATTGCATTTTTTATTCTGTTTCGCTTCCGACTTTCGGATGCCAAATCATGAAAAAATGACTGATTGTTCTAAGAGTTTATGTTATAAGAAGATCAAGTTATTTTTCGTTTTGGCTCTCTTGAAATATATGTTAACACTAGTGTTCTAGTGATACTAGTGTTCTAGTGATACTAGTGTTCTAGTGACATTAGTGTTCTAGTGATACTAGTGTTCTAGTGACACATAGTGACACTAGTGTTCTAGTGATACTAGTGCTCTAGTGACACTAGTGTTCTAGTGATACTAGTGCTCTAGTGACACTAGTGCTCTAGTGACACTAGTGTTCTAGTGATACTAGTGTTTTAGTGACACTAGTGTTCTAGTGATACTAGTGTTTTAGTGACACTAGTGTTCTAGTGATACTAGTGTTTTAGTGACACTAGTGTTCTAGTGACACTAGTGCTCTAGTGACACTAATGTTCTAGTGACACTAGCGTTTTAGTGACACTAGTATGCTAGTAAATAGTATATATTTGTTTCGGCCACTTTGTTCACTTTTGAATAAATTTGGTCTGACTAGGACCTTTTTCTGATTAAAAGCTTTTTAAACCTAGCATGAAAAAAATGTTTTCGTATCTTTTCAAACGTTATGACACAGTATAAGATATAAATTAAGCATTGAATATAATTGTTTCTGTATTAGTAAAATTCGGCAGAAGTTATTCATGTAAAACGTGTTATTTTCTGTAAAAAACTTTCGATACTTTGAGACGTCAATGCAAAATTATCTACTTTGGAATGTTTATTTCAAGTGCAAAAATGTTGATTAGTTTCTAGGAAAGTTTGGCTTGGAAAATTATTTTGTTTTTCTTCGAACAAAATTTTCCATCTCCTCTGAGAACTCGTGTAGAGGATAAAACACATTGGGTGATGCAGCTTCCATCACTGCCTGATAATGCTATGCTGTTCTTCTATTTACTGGCGTCTTCTTGCTTGCTTCTGTTTATGACATCCTCGCGGATGTCTTGAAGCTTGCATGTTATCATGCTTCGTCATTCTCAAAACCCAGAAACCTTTGTAAATTTTGCGTTGCATGCTTTCCTTTGTCGCGTCTTCAGATCTCACTGTGATCGTCCTGTTCATCGACGTGCCTTGTATTGGAGATGAAGCCGCTCTTCTTCTCTCGTTCTTAATTTGTCTCTCCTATTTTTGCTCGTCCTTGTATTATTAACTATTTAATCGTTGCTTGGTATGAAAAATAACGAAAATTGTTGGATATACTGTTTTTGAAATTTAAAGTATATATATATATATTCGTGAAATTTATAGTCGAACGAGTTTACAAATGTATGAGTCAGTCTCCATTCCGTCATTTCAATACTAGGAATGTATTGCTTATGCATCACTTTGATTGCTATCAACTTTTGACGGCCCTTTGAAAATATATGATTGGTTTTTGACAATCGTCGTCTCCTACTTCTATTCTTATTGACTTCTGTATTTTTCTGAAGTTTACGTACTGCCTTCTTGTCAAAACTTCAGCGCGCTTGAATTATTAAACCTTCCACCACCTCTTGGGCGATGATATATACGGCGAACGGCGACTGGAGTCATTTCCTGACAACCTGTCAGCGTATACGATGCTGATGTTTGTTGAAATTCCTTCACGTCTATGAAATATATCATCATATGTCATCCTGTTTTTTTTTGTCTTGTGAAACTTTTTGCTTCCTATTTCACTAGTAAAGCATTAGTTTTTTTGGTAATAAATATTCAAAATGCTAACTGATTATTAGGTAAGCCTTCTTATTTATATGAACCTTGTTATTTATGTCAGAATAATTGTATGGATCCCATTTTCGATACTGATTCGGTTAACACTTTTTCTCACATTTAATTCGTGTGCACTGAATACTTATTTTCTTTTCTATATAGGTGCTAATTTCAGCTCCTTCGTGTATCATTATAATGTTTTTGTATATTATTTAGTGCATTGAAACACAAGTACTTTATCTATGCAATGCTTTCTTCCTCGGTTATCACTGGAATTGTGTTTTGACTTGCGACTAAAAATTTCTCAAGGAGATCGCTATTGTATCCCCGTGAAGTTGCAGTTCGGAGCTCATTTTCTGTTGTCACCAAATGATTCTTAAAATGCAGAACAGGGGCCATACTTTCTAAACTCGCTATGTGATCGTAAGTACTTACGCTCTATTTTCTTGGCTTTGATTGGTGGATTTTGCTTGAAAGGCCGTCAATGATTGGCTGATGAACTTACGATCTCTTAACTTTTTTTGAAAGTATGGCCCCTGAAGCTCAGGAACCGATTTAATCTTAATGGTTTGAGAAAGCTAATACCTACTCAGTAAGTTAATAATTTTTCTTCCTTACTTTTCTAATGAAGTTTTAGCGGCGATACATTTGTGTTTTTTGATAAATTGTTTATGCAAGTTTCATTTTCAAGGTATTTTCATCCATTATTGTTATATATTATATAAATAATAATAATTATTGTATTATTATTATTATTTTCATTCATAAAATTAATTGATAATTATGTTTCAATATATTTCTCTCGTTCATGTAGTTTTTGCGATAGAATCTTCGTTTTGCTCGTTTCGTTTGAAGAATCCTTCTGCTGAGTCATCCAGTCTCTGCCGACCGTCGCACGGCCATGGCTTCGATTCGTTGTACCAACGAACAATTCTAATTAAAATGGCCTTCAAATCTCGACCTCTGCTGACGTCTGTCCTTGAAATTTCCCATCGCTATTCTTCCAATTTATTTACCCAGGAGTTGGAATGGTGGCCTGGCCTTTCATTAAACCCCCGTAAATCCTAAAAGATATATTGTTTAAATAGTTTTCAGTCTTTAATTAGATAAAGAAATTACAAATTATGAGAAGAGTGCCGTGAGTGTAGCTGCTACGAGAAGAGTACCGTGAGTGTAGCTGCTACGAGAAGAGTGCCGTGAGTGTAGCTGCTGCGAGAAGAGTGCTGTGAGTGTAGCTGCTACGAGAAGGGTGCCGTGAGTGTAGCTGCTGCGAGAAGAGTACCGTGAGTGTAGCTGCTACGAGAAGAGTGCCGTGAGTGTAGCTGCTACGAGAAGAGTGCCGTGAGTGTAGCTGCTACGAGAAGAGTGCCGTTAGCTCTGGTGGCTTGTAAACCTCTAGTCAAGCAAAATACATTTAATAAAAATTATGAACATCTTCTGCATAACAAGAAATAAGATGTGAATATTTGGTAGCGTTGAAATTATGTTGTTGATGTTTTCTTCGTTCAACAATTATCTAGACTTTGTCTTGCAAAATCCCTCCTTGTAAAAGCCTACATCCGCTTTCCAAATATCTCTTTACACCATCAATCACGCTCGCAGCTTAAAGCATGTGCATTTAAAACGTACAAAATTAGCTCTACATTGGGTCAGGAACGTAATTTTTCTAGAAAAATACTATTTATTTAGTCAGACGTATAGATCTATTGAGCATGAATCTATTAAGCTTTCGTTCAGTAATCTGAATCAAACTATGACCAATAATTGTTCTAACGCTGGATGTTGTCCCAGAGTTACAATAAAATAATGTTTTGCTAATCTAATACTGACAAATCAAACATTACGAGTTCACTTGAATGATACCTGCTAAATTCGTATCGTATTATTGTTAACCTTATGTATTAAATTTACCAAGAAAAAATAAAACAGTCTTGGTGCAGAATGGAGCGCAGGTGCGGCAGAGCTCTGGTTGCCACTCACGCACCTCGCACTTGTCATGACGATCTCCAGTAACTTGTTCATAACGAAATTATGACGGCCTTTAATGCTGCCAGACTCAGCCTGGCAGTGCTAGGGCATGGCTTGGCATTGCTAGGGTATGGCTTGGCATTGCTAGGGTATGGCTTGGCATTGCTAGGGTATGGCTGGGCATTATTAGGGTATAGCTTGGCATTGCTAGGGCATGGCTTGGCATTGCTAGGGCATGGCTGGGCATTGCTAGGGTATGGCTTGGCATTGCTAGGGCATGGCTTGGCATTGCTAGGGGTATGGCTTGGCATTGCTAGGGTATGGCTTGGCATTGCTAGGGTATGGCTTGGCATTGCTAGAGTATGGCTTGACATTGCTAGGGTATGGCTTGACATTGCTAGGGTATGGCTGGGCATTGCTAGGGTATGGCTTGACATTGGTGCTGGGTTCGGAGCTTTGTCGCTGGGTTTTAATTTGATCTTTGATATTCAATCAGTTCGCGGACTATGTATTTAGGTACATGTGAAAATATTCACTTGAAAGAAACAATTATTCACTTGGATTCTGAGAAATGAATTAAATATACGATCATAATAAATAGCGCATTTGCATGCAATAAAAACGAATTTTAATTGACTTGCGTAACGAATTACAATGTAACGCTATAATAATTAACTACCGTGCCTGAAGTGGACACAGCAGCTTCATCTCACGACTGCTACCACTCCTGAAGCCTGCACGACAATTAGACCCCTCAAGAAAACAGAGGTTGGAGCAGCGCGTGTGTCGAAGATGTATCCGAAATGAATAGGAAGAATGTCTATATTTACAACACCGATAAAATGCATTGTATCGGTAATTTATTTGGGCCGAGGGCATTTATTTCATTGACAATGGTATATAATAATAACTTTGGAAATTTTCAAAATAACCCTGTTGAGTTTAACAGGAATAATTAATGTTTATCATTGTAATTCATCGGATTCTTAACAACGAAATTCTTTCGTTTTTTATTTATCTGAATCTCCTCAATCATTGCGTTTTTGCTCTATTTTTTGTTTAATTCCTATAAATCTATCGTATAATTCGATTGCAATTTAGTTTGGCAAGCGCTTTGAGATACGCTTAATCCAACTCATGAGCCACTTCAGTGCCGGTGATTCGTCGCCGCCTAAAGACGAAACTCTTCCGTAGATCTTCTTAGTGTTGTACATAACTGTTTTTATTTGTTCATATACTTTTTCGTGTCTCATTTGTCTCTTTTAATCTTATTCACAGTTTCCAAAGTTTGTAACGTGCCCTCGACGTTTTCTACTGAGCGGATGACACGATTATCTCTTGGAACAATATTGTAGTAAACAATACTGTTTGCACCACTTGGAACAATACTGTACTGCACCACTTCCGAAGTGTAACTATTCTATTCTGAAGTCGCCGATTTTTTACAGGCGTTACTTTATTGTAAGACATGTTTCTGTACCATCGTTGCTTGGGCCTCACAGGCAAGCCGCTGTGGTTGAAAAGTTTCCTCGCGGCGACCACATTTTCCTTCGTGCTTCTGGTCAGGCTACGCTGCTGAATATGCACGTGGATCGCCGCGCGCGTTTCTGCTCTGAATATTTCCTGGAGGCTGGCCACGCATTAGCCAAGCGAAGCATAAAAGAACGCAGAACAGAATATTGATCGTGTTGCATAGATTAGTGGATGTTCCTTTTTTTAATTGGCAGAGATGAGTCTTTTTATAGGGATACGGAGCCAGGAGTATTTGAAGCAGACTTTTTTACTGGAATAATTATCTGTTTATACGGCCTTTCGTTTCATTTATGCAGAAGATCTCAAAGCTTTAGTTCGACGTAGAGTTAAAGAGTAATTATTTGCATTTCTGTTTCTGAAATTAATTGTATTAAATAGTGTAGGGAGCGTTTATAAATGAATCATCATCGAAGTATACTAGCCTGTAGTCCTCCACACGTGTAGGCGGCATAAAATTGAACCGTCTCAATTTATCGCCGATCTTGCAGCAGTAAGGAAGTTTAAATCTGTTTCAGTTCTCGAGACCTCCTTTTGTGGCTCCAATTCTTATTCGGTAACTCAATTGATGAAGTTGACGTCGGCGAAAACCTGAGGTCACATCTTTGGAACTGCAATGTCAAGTCCCAATCGAGTTTTTGATTAACTTACGGCGTTCTTAATGTGTGACGTCCACTGTTAATGTTGGGAGTTGCTCGTTGCCGCCTTGAAAGCCTGATATTTGTGCCCGTGCGAATAAAGAAGCTGCCATCAATAATTTTCTATAGATTTTTCTGAGAATAAAAGCTCTANTGGCGGGACCTGGTCAATAAATTTCTAAATACTAAGATGGGTGACAATTTGTTATATTCACCGTTTAGAAATATTGTTTTCGAAATTGAACTATATTGATAAATTTACTTATTAATTTATGATATCTGTGTAATTCAATTTTGTTCAAAAGTCGTAATATTATATTTAAAATGCCTCTTGGATCTAATATTCAAACTCTCACATCCTAAAAAAGTCCTATCCGCCCAAATTTAGGAGAAAAGCCAGAAATTTGTTGATAAAAAGTACTACATGGTCCTCAACAGAATTGCAGTAAAGAAAAATTGCACCAAAGCTTATTTCTTGGACCTGTAAAGCGTTCTCACCCATTTAAAAAGCACGACAAGATATTTGAAGTCAACTGCTGCCTGATGAGCGGCCGCACAAATTAACTGCCGCCTAGAATTTCCCATATGGCGATCGAGCCTCGGTCCAGTGTACGGCCATAAGCCTGCAAGAGCTTAATTATTGGCCTATATGAAGCGGTAACCAATAACCCTTACAAATATCGAGTGACTGCCCGATAGCTGAACTTTAGTTCCTTATCCCGCGTGCCTTTCTGGTCACGCTGCAACCTCAGGCGCCCAGATCGAGCTTTCGTTAAAGCGAGGCTTCGTAATCACAAAGAATCCCGTGCTTAGCTAACGCTGTACAAAAAAATCTTTTTAGCTTAGCTAGCCGCCTTCGTATTAGAAACTGACATTAATTAGTAAGCAATTTAGAAACAAAATCTTTACGGTTCTTTGTTTAAATCGCAAACAGTGGCCTACTGCTTCAATTCGAGCCTCTTTTCTTGTATATCCTTTAACGCACCAGCCTGCATTCATTTGGACCGCTTGTTTGCCTTAGGCTTCCCTCCTCGGCAGCGGCGTCTCGGGAGCTGAGTTCTCGTATCCCCGAGAGATGAGACGTCAACTTCTGACATTAGATGTCACTCGTTACTGCGAGGTCCACCTCGCGAATACTGCTATGACTTTCAAACATTGTACTAGTAGAATACTGCTGTGACTTACAAACATTGTACTAGTAGAGTACTGCTATGACTTTAAAACATTGTACTAGTAGAGTACTGCTATGACTTTAAAACATTGTACTAGTAGAAAACATTGTACTAGTATAATACTGCTATGACTTTAAAACATTGTACTAGTAGAATACTGCTATGACTTTCAAACATTGTACTAGTATAATACTGCAATGACTTTAAAACATTGTATTAGTAGAATACTGCTATGAGTTTCAAACATTGCACAAGTAGAATACTGCTATGACTTTCAAACATTGTATTAGTAGAATACTGTTATGACTTTCAAACATTGTACTAGTAGAATACTGCTATGATTTTCAAAGATTGTACTAGTAGAATACTGCTATGACTTTCAAACATTGTACTGCAGAATACTGCTATGACATTCAAACATTGTACTAGTAGAATACTGCTATGACTTTCAAACATGGTACAAGAAGAATACTGCTATGACTTTCAAACATTGTACTAGTAGAATGCTGCTATGACTTTCAAACATTGTACTAGTAGAATACTTTTATGACTTTCAAACATTGTACTAGTAGAATACTGCTATGAGTTTCAAACTTTGTACTAGTAGAATACTGCTATGACTTTCAATCATTGTACTAGTAGAATTATGTTATGAATTTACAACATTGAACTTGTAGAATACTGGTATGACTTTCAAACATTGTACTAGTAGAATACTGCTATGACTTTCAAACATTGTACTAGTAGAATATTGCTATGACTTTCAAAGATTGTACTAGTAGAGTACTGCTATGACTTTCAAACGTTGTACTAGTAGAATACTGCTATGACTTTCAAAGATTGTACTAGTAGAATACTGCCATGACTTTCAAACATTGTACTAGTAGAATACTGCTATGACTTTCAAACGTTGTACTAGTAGAATACTGCTATGACTTTCAAAGATTGTACTAGTAGAATACTGCTATGACTTTCAAACATTGTACTAGTAGAATACTGCTATGACTTTCAAACATTGTACTAGCAGAATACTGCTATGACTTTCTAACTTTGTACTAGCAGAATACTGTTATGACTTTCCAACATTGTAGTAGTTGTTATAGTAGGAGTAGTAGTATTAGTAGTAGCAGGTTTACTTGTGCTTCAGAGAATCTTGATCTTTAAATATTGTCTCTCGCAATTCGAGGTAACTGCTGGTGTATAGCCTCCTGAGCATCATCGGCGAATTGCGTAATTGGGGAATCGCATGTCAAAAATGCATAACATTAGTTTGAGGTCCGTAATTAGCAATAACTGATTACAGGGACTTAGTTAATTTATACAGTTTATTTAGTGTTCCTTCAATTTATTGAGCATGAGATGATTATCGCTATATTTAATTTTCCAAACTTGAACGTTTTCAATATCTAAACTTGAACGTTTTTTTATATTGAACGTTTATATACCTTGAACGGGTAATTGTTTTAGCCGTTTATAGGAACTGTAAATGAGACGGCAAAGTGCAATTCTCCTATTATCAACTATCGGAAACCTCTGTAATTGTATATCCTGATAAGGATATACAATTAAATTTAAATAAATTATTTCAAATAAATTACTTGAATTTTAGGTAATTTTATATAAATTTTATTTTTGAAGCTTGAGCCTCATGTTATATCATTTGTTAATATGGTTTACTTTTCATTTCTATATTTTTTGTTCAAGAATATATTCATTCCCACTTGCATGGGAACGATTTTGTCATGAAGGGGAAAAATAGTTTTTAAACTACCAAATTTGTTGAATTAAGGTGCCATTTTTTAAAATCGAAGAATCAATATTCTTAAAACCCTAGAATACTGGAATAAATAAGAGGATTTAACGTCTTTAGGTAATAAATTTAATCTATTTCACCCATCTTAAACTTGTTCTAAAAGATTATTTACCGTATGCAAATTTTAATAACTTCTGCTTCCGTTTCATTAATAAAATTAAAATCACTGTTTGATATATGGACATAGGCTCCAGTGTTAATAATAACTGATAATGATAAATAAATAATAGCAAAAAATGTAATTCGGTAGTACTCACTGCAGGGAGTGACAGAGAGCGCATTTTCTCATCGACGAAAACGTGAAGTCACGGACGGACATGAGGAGGACAAAAGCGCCTTTTTTCCATAAATGAGAAAATGCGCTAAAAAGTAACTAAAGGAATATACGATCACAAGATAAGGGTGCCGGAAACCTTGAAAAATAATTATTATTTCATCATCTTAATAATACTTGTTCATCGATACTTTTAAAGCGATTATTCGTCCAGTTCGTGGTGGTAGGGAATACCGTAAAAAATTCTAGTAAATAAAATATTAAAGTGAAAAAATTGCAAGAACACGTGCTTCTTGGCTTGAATGCTGATTTTTGAAACTCAATTTACAGATATGGAAAAATCATCACGTTTCAAACGTCAAACTAGATGGAAATATAGAAATAAATTTGAGACGGCAAATCTTCTTGATTTATGTCGAATCTCCTAGCTAGCTGTCAGAAAATTTTGAATATTGAATCATGAAATTACCATTCCTATTTGTAATTCGCCACGTCTTCTGACGTGAACACTTACATCGTATCCAATGATGGTTGTCATTTTATGAATAAAACTATATAACAAAACAAAAACAAAACTATATAACATGAAACTAACTCTTTCAGAGTTCGTTTCATGTTTGATGCAATGTCTTCTACATCTTAACTTCTCCTGAGAATTGTAATTTGTAATCTTTTCACGTGGGTATTTCTAAGCTGGTTAAATTCCGTAAAGTAATAATGGATCAAATGCTAATATCGAATCAAATCGTGATCACGAAATTTTAACCACGTCTTTGATAAACTTCTATAAAGCTTATGGATGTATTGGTCAAAAACACAAAAACTTTTAGACATACGACGAAAACTTCAACAAAACACAATAAGAAAAAGAAGAAGAAAAATGCCGTATTATTCATTTGGGATGAATAAGTATATAATTTTCAACTTTATGCTCGACTCTTTTGTTTTACAAATGGGGGATGTGGCAGCATTGTTTGGTTCGCCAGAAGTTGTCCGTTGCCAAGCAAGTCGCTATAGTGGTTTCTCGGAATTTAAAGTCCATCCTTTAGTTATTATCTTTCTCCTTTGCATACTTATTGTTTCTTATTTGACTGTTTATCGCAATCAGGCATGGTTGTGTAGAATTTTGATATACTGGCCTCTATTATTGTTTTCACTAAAGCAAATGTCCGAATTTCTACCCAGTCGCTATGATAGATGCTAATTTGCCGTATAGTATTCATTTGCGATCTTGAGTTAAATCGAAATTCCTTACTTGAGTTAATTCGAAAGGAATCGAAATTCTTTTTTTGCCGCTTTTTCGACCATAAAGAAGTTTTGGAGGCTAAATAATCGAATTATATAAGATGTGTTATTTACATCCTTAAAATTGTCTAAACTGTTATCCCTAACGTTACTTGAGCAGCAATGGGCATCATCCTACAAATGAGCATGCGAGTTATTTTGTATGATGCGGATTTATACTTGAACGTGTACGATAAGGATTTGAATGCATACTGTATTTTGTTCGAAATATTCAGATTGAGAATTCCTGGTATTTTTTGTGAAAATCTAGTATTTATTCAGACATCGTTATACTCAGCATAGTAAGAAAAAGTCTCGCCGATCGGCTTCCGAGTAAAAATTGCAGCGAAACGTTTTGAATTTCGGATTTTACATTTAGATGTTATTTCTGTCCGTTCATACGTGGCGCAAATTACAATTAATGTGAATGTAAACTCATTTTTTTCAATACATTAAATTAATCAATTGTTGCATATGATGTATGAAAAACAAATACAATTATGAAGAATCTACCTCGTGTTACGATCGCGTACCAAACTGTACATTGAGTAACAGTTTCGCGTTCTGGAGATTCATTTGACCATCTTGGATGGGGAGAATATCTCACAAGTTGTTGGGTGTTTTCGCCAGAATAATAGCCTGTGCTCTGAGCATTTTAGTGGACAATCATTCCAACGCTGTTTACTTGCCTTCAAGTTGCTTGAGTGTCTCAAAGGATACTAAGCAGAGTCCGGCCTTCAGATGGCAGCCACGAGCCTCTGCAAGAGACCGATGGCGCCATTTCGATTTTCTTGACGTAAAGCGACTTGACTTGACGCAACATGATAGCGTCGTAAGAAGAGCAGGCCGTAGCAGACGAATTATTGTAGTGTGTAATACTGTTGCCGAGCTCGTACGGCTTCTGGCTCGGTCAGTGCCTCTGTGCTTCTTTGACCGTGAATTTTCTTGCTGCAAAGACCCGGGACTGCGCCATAGGCTAGTCGTTATTGTGGTCTCATCGGCCTTAAAGTCGAGATTCTTGTAATTAGGCTCGCAATGGCGCGGCGGGGTGGCTCTTCAAAGCTTCTTTGGTAATTCTTCTATTGAGTTCTTATGGAGTTTGGACGTGAAAATTTAGCTATTTTTTTCCTGATTTGTCCGCTGCTTCGTCCATTAGCGCGTGTACGGAAGGTTTGCTTCCTTTTTTTATGTGGACGCCTTTTTAGGTATTTTCATTATTTAATTTTTTTGTGCAAGAACGACTCGATTTGTTTTTATATCTTCTTCAGGATTTGGCGCTAATATATGATATTTACTCATATATTACTTATTTAGATAATATTTACGGACTGCGTTGCCCTCGAGCAACTAACTAATTTCTGCAGAGACTTGCAATCCAGACTATTAAAAAAAATATCAGTTTCCTGATTGAAGTGAAATTTGTATCGTGATAAAAAAATCTGTAAAACTTTATACAAGAGTACCTATTATTCAAAGAAGTCAAGGCTTGAAAATGTACGTGGATGTTTGGAAATGAACATCCATATTATAATTACTGCCGTGATGAACGCTCGACTTGGCTGTCGAGGAAGAAAGCGGGTTTGAATCATTAACATTTTCGTCTGTTTGTCATCTTGATTTGTGATTTTAAATTGCGGCAAACCTTAGCTTAAAAAAGCACAATCATGAGATGGTTGGATTAATATTTGTATTATATGTATCTCAGGCTTGAATTCGTAAGCTTATTTTTCGCTTTAGAAATATAAGTTATGAGTTGCCGAGTTTAATAACAACTTGAGTTTTTGAAGAATTTTCAGATGTGAATCGCAGAGATTCTAGTCAGTCTGGGATATGTTTGCTTGATGTGAGCAATAAATATTAAATGGTACACATTTTGTCACAACCTTAGTTCTTTTTAAGTTCTTTTAGTTCATCTGATCATCAATTATTATTGCAAAGATGGCATGGGTTCGAAAGCTTTTACTGCAACTATTCTGTTTATTATGTTATGTCTCAAACATTAGATTTTTTACGATGCTGAACTGAATTTACACCAAAGTCGACAATTTCATAAAACAAAGAACGTATTGATGACTTGCGCGATCTAAATATTGCTTTATCACTGTACCTAATTGTATTTTAGAAAATTAAGAAAAAACTCGTCCAACATTTCTCGATACGAGTAACACAGTCGCAAGTTACATATAGCACACGAGCCTCGAGTTGTTTGAACTTCAAGACAAACTTCACGCGATGCTGCAATCTCGTTCAAGTTGTCCCGTCTACTTTGTTCTGCCCGGTACAACTACTGGAAAATTTTGTTCATGTCACTCCCGTTCTGCACGCAGGGAAATCAATAGGTCATATTGTCCAAATTTTGACCCACTTTCTTACCGACAGCACGCGCATAGAGCGAACGTAGCGGACACCGATATGAATTTATGCCGGGCTAAACTGGGTCAGAATGATCCACAATGGCAAAGAGTGCGTCGTTTCATTATTTCCGTAGCTTTCGTCCAGTTTCAGGCGTTATCAAGGGGAATGTAATATAGCGGTTTCAACGTTTATTAGGCCGCAGGCCTGTCGTCGAATCTTAACATCAGAATGAAGTTCATCATTCCGCTGCAATTCAAGATTATGTATTGAAAACCAGATAGGGATAGCCGAGAATTTAGGGAAAAACATAATATTTTTATCTCTTCTTGATTTACGGCAACATTTGTACCTCTTAAAAACCGTTCGTATTCGATTGCGTTCTTGTAGATGAACGCGGCGCAGAAATCTTGTTGTTTTCTGTTATTTTGATAGGAAGAAGGCAATTTTATTAATTTATATATATTATCTTATAAGAGTCTCTAAGCATTTATTTACATGCCTAGCTCAGCACCTCGAACATAGATCAGCTACCATTATAGGTACCTGAGCTTTATACGAGTACCATTAATTATCTTTACGATGTTTTATCTCTTACCTTTTTATGCTGTCTTATCTGTAACCTTTTTACGTTCTTTCGGGCCAAGTAACGAAAAATGTTTTTCCTCCTGGCTTGGTTTAGAGTATTTGCGAGCAGACAGCTTTTTTATTTGAATATATGTGTGCTATTGAGTACGCATTATAGTCATCGAGCCACTATCAGTTTTTCATGTTCATGCTATTCTTCCCTTCATTGGAAATTTACCAATATTATTCCGTGGGAAATGACTCCGCAAAGATTTTAATATCTATGAGCATTTTAACGTCATCGAAGTTCATAGGAAGGGTGATAATATAATAAATATCATGTTGGTTTATATATGTAACAATCATACCAACAAAAGCATTTTCTCTCTAAGAATTTGTACATATTGTCACTTATTTATATATCAGCAAATGACTTGTTACTCCACGTGCTGGAAAATAGAAATATTCTGTCGAGTTCACTGCGCCGGCTGAGGCCATCTCTAAGAATTTGTACGTATTGTTACTAATTTATATTCCAGCAAACAACTTGTTACTCCACGTGCAGGAAAATAGAAATATTCTTTCTATGGTTCACTAGCTGCGCCGGCTGAGGCCAGAAAAAGCAACAAGTAGGGCAGGTCTTCTTGGCTGCCGGCCTAACTGGCCAAAAACGCTGGGGTTGCGTTCCCTGCAAAATGTAATGTCTAGCTCCTCTGGAAGACGTCCAAACGACCTGCATGGCTGCACCTCATCACCACCTTAGACGGTGTGAGCCATCAGTTCATCACTTATAGCGATGGCGGTCGAATATTATTGTTCTATGTCCCATCATGTTCTTCGTGTTTATTCAAGTTCACGTTATTATTTAATTTAAATTTGATGCAAATCATTTCATCATTTAGCGATGGCGGTCGAATATAATTGTTCAATGTCCCATTATGTTCTTCGTGGTTAGTCAAGTTCACGCTTTTATTTTTTTTTCTAATTTGATGCAAATCAGTTCATCACTTAGCGATGGCGGTCGAATATTATTGTTCACCGTCCCAGAAATTTCTTCGTGTTTGTTCAAGTTCCCACTATTATTTAGTTTAAATATGATGAAAATTAGTTCATGATTCAGCGAAGGCGGTCAAAAATTACTGTTCAGCGTTCCATTATGTTCCGTGTGTGTTCCCAGAATAAATTTTATTGAATTTGTTTGAAAATGGATTTTTAATTGTATTTTTTTGTCGGCCTTATCAGCAATTTTTATCAAACGATTAACGTGGCTCTAGATTCACACGCTGAAGTTCTACGTTACCGAGCACAAGTTTCTGAGACTGTCAAATAAATAATTGACTGAACTTTAGCTCTAGATAATTGCAATAATCACTTATCATGAGCAATCAATTGATTGATTAAATAATAATATTAAAATAATTTTATTTTACCTTTTTAATAAATAATATATACATTTAATAATTCTAAGCAGTTCCGGACAATTATTTAGTGCCGTAAAAAGATTTTCCTCAATATTTTTTGGTGCTTAGCAGCGTGTGCTATTTTTATTTACGATTTTTTTTGTTCGTAAAAACGGATGAACTACATACATATTAGCTATCATCATAATCTTTCAGACACGAGGGTTTAAAATAGTTAATTGGCAAACATTGTAAACGTAAGATGCTGCTAAGGCTTTTTGCTATCAGCATAACTTAATTACGGGAGTACAATTAAAATTTTATCGAACACTGTGTCTTGAAGTATCATTCAAAGTTTAATCCGTTTTTTTTTCTTTTTTATTTCTGCGCTGAACTACGGAAAAGTTTTTGCTCAAACTCAAAATTTCAATCAAAAATCGCATGACATGATTTGTCTCTCTTTTACTTCGTGCATCAATTTTTATTTTGGACTGGCACAGAAATTGAGTATTTCCACGTTCCCATTTCTTGACTACAAGCCCTTGCCTGCACGAAAAGTTGGACTAACATCAAACGGACATTTTTCCAATGTCGTGAAACTCTCTCAAAGATGTCATTTGATTCTTCCAAACATCGCCCGCTGAGCTGAGAATTGCCCTCTGCACCAGGGCATCTTTCTCGTTAATTGGAACGTTTTCGAAATCATGTGGATAACAGTTAAATGAAATATTATATTCGTGAGATTTCCAACAAAAGTAAATGTATTTTAAATTTATTTTATATTTAATTCTTCGTATTTTCTATTGCCGGAGTCAACGTACATATAATCTGGAGGAATTCTTTTCAACGAACGTATAATTTCCGTGGAAAAGTTTGTACGCTATCCACATGAATGACGTCATTGAATTGTTTGCGAATATTTATCAGGGTTGTAATATTATTCGTACGTGTGTCCATTGTTGAATTCGTACGTTTATTATATTATTTCCATCATTTCATTTGTTCGTACGTGTATTATTTTATATAATTCGTATTAATAACATATTAATACTATTTATATTATCCGTACGTGTGTCGGTGTCGCAACATGCACAGGTTCACTCAGAAAAGGGCTTAGGCATATTGTCCAAATATCGATACACTTGTCACCCACTGCAGCAGAAGGCCAGATGAAGTACCATTTTGTATGATTTGATGTCGTACACATTAACGGGCATTGCCCTCGTGGCTGATAACAATTGATCATTGCCATACGACTTCAATCGGCAAGCTGTAATCGCGTCTCGTGATGAGTTCAATTTTTTAAATTAGGTTGAATTCTAATCAGAATAATTTATATACGATGTATTTTTATCACCAAATTGTGCACTGGTTCTTTAAGTTGCGGCTTGTCCTAAGCTCAGCCTGTGCGTTTTTTTTTCTTTCCTACAAGTTCCTAGTTAGACCTATTAGGTAAATGATAATTGAGATATCATCCAGATTTTTATCCGAGATTGACTTACAAATTGCTGTACCGTTGCTTTATACGCTTCTTGAAACAATTGATTCAATTTTTAACGACTGGTTGACGTAACCAAATACAGCACTGGCGTAAATATTTAGTTTTTAATTTAACCATTCCAGGAATTATAGACACAATCTCATGTTTATGGCTCGTGCCGCGTCAAGAGATCCTCTATTAACATTTAATTTGTTCTTTTTGTGGTTAATTGCGTGGTTGATTAGAATGATAATTGGTTGTTTGTTAGTATTTGAATAAAATAATGAACTATAAGTTGATTGTTAACTAGGAAGAAATTTGTTATAATGAAGTACGTTGAATCGTAATGAATCTTTACTCGAGGTCGTTGTATTCGTTCATTTAAAAACTGCGCTCTATTTAGGTATACCTTATATTATTGAAGAAAATAAAGTATAAATGACGTTCATTTTCAAATGAAAATTCAATATTATTTAAATGGAAAATTTTTTTGTATTTCAAATAATATTTGTATGTAAACGAATTCAGACTACTTTTGAATACTGATGCCAATCTGGCTTAGGGGTTTGAGATCCAGCAGTCTTACCAACGTAATTATCCATACATGTGTTGGGATCAGTACTCCCATGTTTCCTATTACAAATGAGTTACCCGCAAGTTTATCAATTAACGATTGGGCATTGAAAGTCATTCGCTATTCGCCTACATCGAATCCTTTGCAGAGCTGAGTTGATTGTATGGTAGCACACAGGGGGATTTACGTCCGCTTTGCGACCATTTTTACCGCGTTCGGGCTTTGATGTAGCACGTTATGGCCAGATTTTATGGTGGCTACACCTCATTTTTGTGGCTTCCAATTTAATGCGCGATGAGATCAGAACCGCTACGTGTGCTTCTGCGGCAGAGACAGATTTTTTATTCGCTTCTCTTGCTACTGACCTATTGAAGGATGCTGTGCCGTAGACAAGGTTACCTGTACGTATTTTTCTGAGTCCTGTTATTTCCAATTATACAACCTGATTCTGTTTAATTGGTATAATTGGTAGTAATTATCGAGGACTTTTATTTTCTCCGCTTAAAACTTAATTTTATTTAGGTTCAAGAATAAGAACATGAGAAATGCAGCTCAACGGGAACCTTATCATCAATTTTATTGGTAATGATTAAAATACACTCATGTGAAATTTGCCGTATACGTTCGTAAATGTTGTAATGAAAAACTACTGCAATTACTATGTCGTCAAACTTGTCGTCAAAGGCAGATGTTGGATGTCAGTCACTTTTATACTTCGAGTCCACACTAGTTTTAGGTTTAGTGTTCAGCATTTCGCACTGAAATGCTGAACTGAAGAGATATCTGCTGAAGATAATGAGATATCACTGAAGTCCCATCATCCGTATTGTCGATGTATTGTCTGGAATTATTGCGGCATAACAATTAAATGTACAGGAACTTCAGGAAGTGAACGTGCATCTTGCATATACATGTTGATGTCAAAGCTGATGTTGTTTGTCTGCTTACTCAAAACTCTTATAGGAATACTAGGTCTCAGTCTTTTTAATGGTATTTTTTTCCTGAGTGACCAAAATGGTCCTTATACGGAAGACTCGCGTTACTCCAGTGATGTAGGACGTTTGCCTGATCGCTGGACGAGATCAACTTGAAACTACATTTGATATCACATCCATGCTCCCCATACATCTTCGCACTAATGCAATTTTCGGCAATTTTTTCCCATTCTATTTGAAGGCTCGAGCTGTTATTTTTGCCCTAGAGGACCGTGTTACTGATTATTCTTACCCCAGAGGAAAGTGTTTCTCAACACCTCATGTTTCGTGATAAAAGCGTTTGCAGTCACCGGCTAGCCTCTCTCGCATGTCGTGCAGCGATGTTCAAGGCAAAATTTACGATGTTTTTGTTTTGTCCGAAGCATCTCATCTATAAGCGGAGAAGCGACCAAGTCTCCACACCTAGCAAAATAGTGGCGTCCTTGTAGTGCATTAGCTTCTGGTCTCGCGGAGACTCGTTAGCTAGGCAATGCTTTCTTGTTAAGGCCCCGACTCCCCGCCACGGAGCTTCTCTTCTTGCCCCAATGTTATGCCATAGTTTAATATAATGAATGTTATGCATGTAATAATCAGTTATAGAAAATATTGTTTGACTGGAACTCTGGCATTAAATGATAAATTTGTTGTTCTTATAATAGTTAGTCACTCTGATGGAATGAAATCATGATTTCTATCAAGCTGCAGATTTTGCAAGTTATTTCTTCATGCATATATACTGTAATCCCTCGCTATATCGCGCGCCACCTATTGTGGCTTTATTTCTTCGCAGGTTTTCAAGGAATATTGATGAGAAAAATCATTCATAGACCTTCGCTGGCTCGCAGATTTTAGAGGAAGTAGATCGGCAGGTTCATACAGCCCGCGTAACCCGATCGCAGTAAGAGAATTGGAAGGGTTTCTAAACACTTAAAATAATGAAAGCGTACCAAAGAGCTAAAATATAAATAATTGAATAGCTACGATCAGTTGAGCAATTCCTTATCGTGAATTTCACCTGTCGCGTGCTAGGTCTGTAACGGTACACCCGCTATACGTGAGAGATTATTGCATTCACTCTAAAGTAGGCCTAAAATCCAATTTATTTTATCATTTAAAGAATATTACTTCGGTGAAATCAAGTTAATGAAAAATTATTTGAAACCGGCTTTTGGCCGGGCAATAACTTTCGTTAACGCACATTGCTTTCGTTGCGGACTGTTTTATACTTGGCTTTTCCTGATATTAAAATGATTCTGTTATCATGATGATCTTGAAGCTGAAAATACGTTTGGAAAATTTTGCAATTACGTAGGCTACCAAATAAAATATTATTAATTAACATGAGACTTGATGTTGTGTTCGAAAAGTCTTTCTTGACTTCTTGTATATTAACTGCTGTATCAGACAGTTAGAGAACATTTGTGATCCCTACATGGCTATGAGCGTGCCCATCGATCGTGGATTTGATGAGTGTTGTTAGGACGAATACTGAACTTCAATATCTACTGAGGGTGACGTGGAGACAGTAATGATTAATTGAATATCACAATATTCATTGAATAGATTATTGACTAGACTATTGACAAGATCATTGACTAGATAATTGACTAGATCATTGACTAGATAATTGACTAGATCATTGACTAGATCATTGACTAGATCATTGACTAGATCATTGACTAAATCATTGACCTAGATCATTGACTAGATTATTGACTAGATTATTGACTAAATCATTGACTAGATCATTGATCTAATCGATCATTGTTTTGACGACAAAAATGTACTAATCGTCAACTACGATTCATCTATTACATACTTCTTTCGTCTGATCTATAACATGCTATTTTTTCACTGTCAAGTACTCTTCTTTTCCAATAATTTCAAGAATATTTGTTCAGAGTTTCACGGCTATTCACGAAAGACTTACCATTGCTCACTCTGCGTCATGATCTGCAGTATAATTTCTGACGTTGATTTCTATTCAAACGTCAGTGAGCTTTACCGCAGTCCGTCGCATTCGGTAATGTCGGATAAGAATTCAATCTCATAACGACTACCATTCTGGACGTAACAAGAACACGCACAACCAAGTACATCTTCATCAGTTCGTTAATGTTTCTCTACATCGGAAGTTACACGATGTCGAAGGAATTCTTTTATTTCGATTGATCCCGTTACAATTTTTTTATCAACCTTGTTGTTCTTTAGTGTTCAGAAATATAATCAAAGAGAAAATAAATCTCTTGATACTGCGAGGATTTTATTTGAAACGCGCACTCCTATATAAGCCTACCGTCCCACACAGCTGGCTCAACAATCGAATATAATTCAGTAAGGATTTAACCCTTTCATCTCGGATACATTTACTTTCGTCAATATTATTCGTACCTAGTGATTTGGGACCGAGAAGTTCACTTATAAATTGTGTCTTCTACGAACATGAATGGAAGGAAATTTATGTTCTCATATATTTACTATCTGTTCTTTCATCGTTTGATCTAAAAAATCACTATGAAAATTTTGTTGCGCGATACTCTAATTCTGCCTGAACCAGTAAAAAATTTTACCTGTACCAGTTAAAGTTGCTACATAAATACCATAAAATCTGCAGACAATAGCCATCGATTCATGGTAACCTTTTGGCCTT
Source organism: Hyalella azteca (assembly GCF_000764305.2). Lineage (NCBI taxonomy): Eukaryota > Metazoa > Arthropoda > Malacostraca > Amphipoda > Hyalellidae > Hyalella > Hyalella azteca. The sequence goes on from NW_025941413.1 coordinate 91,509, forward strand.
AAACCAAGCCTGCTATCAAGGCGGGCATGCATAGCGTGACCGAGCATCGTGTACTGTGCGTATAACGACCGTCCCGAGTACGGGCTTTGTTTATGCGCTTGATGCTGCGGTTCGTGCGCCGGCACGCACGACACAAGCTGGTCATTGATTGCTCTGCACCATCGGTCATTGAAGTTCATATTCTCTTTGTTATTAATTTTTTATTCAGAGTAAAGTTTATTACTTATATTCAGCACTCGTTTGTTCTGTCACTCATCGAGGCAAGTGTTCTGAATTGTTAACATGTTCGCTTTGAGTAAATTGAACAAAAATTGGTCAATCGTCCCAAGGAGCGGCATTTAAGGTTCCAGTTATTAAGTTTCTTCAAGTCTCAGTGGAGAATAAATTCTCAGTATTTTTGCATGTACTTAATTTGTTCCTAGAAATCTAGAGCGTGCATCATCCATGCCGAAGTGGCGGGAAAACGGTTATCATTAGAAGTTTTATTTTTTCATTTCAAAGAAAATACAATTCATATTCTATCATTAGAAGTCACAACTTGTAGATAGGAAAAAGAACGAGAAATGTGTTTGCCATTCATTGATGATCATTTGTTAATTATTTTAATTAGTGCAAGTTAATCTTTCTTCAAAATTTCTACATTTGCGAGTTGATATCAATCGATCGGTAATATCCACTACACTAATTTGCAGCAAGAGCTCGGAAATAATTTTGCATATTGTTTTCATCTGCCTTCAGGTTCTCGTACAAACAACATAATTTGTTGAGAAGAAATTCCAAGTAATAGATAAAGCATCAATGATGCACATTACGAACCGATTTGCAAAATTATGAGATATGAAAAACTTAGCAATGAAGGGATTTTCTATAAAGCTGGAACGTTGCTTCAATTAGAACAAGGAAACAAAGCTCATATAAAGAACTGGACTCCTTCAGAATTTGTATTGGTGAGTTGGGAACCCACCATTGGCTCATCACATCATCGGTTCAGCACTTCGTATCAGCCAATAATCAAGACTGGATCGTTGCATCCGCATGCGTGACATTGAAAAAAATAATTGTTTTAAGGCAAATCATGAAATATTTGCAGACAATATAGAGAAATAAATGCTTTCGTGTATCAATGATTTACGCTCATATATAGACTATGAATGTCTAGCAAGGTTTTTACATTCGTGAAAGCGACGTTCGATTTTTTACCAACCACCGACAAAAACCGATGATTTGGTACAGTCGTGAATATAGTACTTGCGTGTGCAGGTAGTTTTATGTGTACTGAATATTCATTGCTGCTTATTGAATAAATTTTCCGCGACGATGTTAGACGTTACAGCCCGTATCACTCGACCTCCGTGTTTATGTTGTTTCTGCGACGGTTTCTGTGCCAGTTCATATACACGTTCGGTTCATACTCACGTTGGCAGATGTATGAAATCGCGTTTACGTTAGGTATTCCGTGATTCTAGTCAAAATATGAAAAATTAAAGCCTCAAAAAATATATTTTTATTAGATTAACCAGTTTTTTAATCGTTATTAGAATCAGAATTAACAAGCGCTGCCGAAACTACTAGTTTCCCTAGATATCTAACGTAAAGTCAACGTTTACTACATAAACACTGTTTCAACTAAATAAAAAATAAGCATTGTTCCAACGTCACTTGTCTGGAGAGTGGTGCATGTCTACAGTCTGATTGAAAGCCATCATTGACATTCAATATTCCCTGCCTCAGATTCTTCTAATCTGCTCAGGCCGCAGCTGCGGCTCNAGTCTGATTGAAAGCCATCATTGACATTCAATATTCCCTGCCTAAGATTCTTCTAATCTGCTCAGGCCGTGGCTGCGGCTCACGGCCGCCTTGCGTTTGTAGCTGTAATTAAAATAACGCTGTATTGACAAGCGTGCGCCGTTATTCCTTTTATATCGTTACTTCCCCGTTTTGCGACGCTTAAACACGTGTCATGTACAGCTTTATTTCGCTTTATTCTCTGGCCAAAGTCAGCGCGTGATTGAATTCGAATAGTCAGTGGCAAGTAAAGACATTTTTTAGATTTTTTTGGTACTAAGTCTGGGATCGATGATAGTGACTTCAGTTGTACGTGATTTAATTGCGACTCGGTCCTGTGTTCTCGATTCAGTTTTGCGGCGGTCCTGCGGTACTTCATATTTTTTATTTGCCAATTATCGGCTTGGTGACGACAGTAAATTTTGAGTGTTTCTTTATGATCTGTTTATTTAAACATTAAAATACGATTTTTCAAGTGTACGAATATTTATTCCCCCCCACTGTAAGTCTGGGATCGATGATAGTGACTTCACTTTTACGTGATTTAATTGCGCCTCGGTCCTGTGAGCTCGATTCAGTTTTATGGCGGTCCTGCGGTATTTCATATTTTTTTGCGCATTTTCTAATTTATGGAAAAAAGGCACTATTGTGCTCGTCATGTCCGTCCGTCTGTCCGTCCGTCCGTCCGTGACTTCACGTTTTCGCCGACGAGAAAATGCGCTCTCTGTCACTCACTGCAGTGAGTACTGAGTTATATTTCTATTTACCAATTTTCGGTTTGGTGACCAAGTCCTTATTTTTTTATTTGTCAATTATCAGCTCGGTGCTCATGTTAATTAACAAATAATTCATAACATCTCGGCGGTCATAATTAAGAAATAAAATAGTATTATACTATTTTATTTGTTAATTATCGCTTGGTGAGCAGTCTGAAATATGCGTTCATCTTATAGAACTCTGAAGGACGACCCCTTGTCGACCAGATCTGTGTTAATGGATGGCCGGTCTATCTAAACGCAGATAAAATTTTTTGGACATGATTTCGTATGCTTGATTTCTAATGATCTAGATATCACTTTGACAGTGAATTTTGAGAGTTTCTTTATGATCTGTTTATTTAAGTGCTAAGATTATGAAAATAAAACAATTCATTTTAACGTTGTGGGGATAGTAAGAAGTTTTCTTAAGATACATCATGTTACAGCTCAACCAAAATTTAATGAATGCAAGAGTTTATTTGGCCACAGTGTTTTGCGCTCTTAACTAATTACACCTTACAACCTATTTAAGACCCAAAACGCGTTTTTTCCGCTATCTGTGGTGTTCAATCTAATGATCGGTACCTCGTTTGTTGCCTACTCGGCTGTAATTACTATGGGATTTTGGGCCAAAGCATCCCACGACTTGATATGCTTTCCAAAAATTCAGGCATCATGCTTTTGAAATGTTCATTTTGGTGCATTTTCCTAATGATAGATTTATTGATATCTTTTTTGTGTGTTTCTTGTGCGGATTTATGGCGATGAATGACTTTATACGCAATAATTTACGCATACCCCGGTGACTTTAAGGTGCGGGTACACAGCTTGGTTTTTTTGGAAACTATATCAGAGCCTCTTTTGCTGGCTTAATTAATATACAGTATATATCCTAATATTGTTCCCTTTCTAGCGTCACTTCCTGAACTTGAGTTGGACTCCGACATGAGAAGTATTTGACTTTCGGCCGATTTATTTTCCAATTCTATTGTTTGAACTAAAGATTTTCTCGGTTTTTAGGATTCACTATGTGAAGTTTTTTTCTGTTTTGCGTTGTTTTGTTTGCGAGATGACAGTTGAATTTTGCTTATCACGTTGAAATTTATTTCGTTTAAGTTGAATATATTGAAGCAAATATCCATCATAAAGAGTCTCAAGACCGTACAACACTAATGGATGCACAGCTGGAAAATTATTCGCAACGGATTGCCGAATGATCCCAATTCCATTTTCATCGTATATTCCTGCACGTTACCATTGTTCATTGCACCGCATACTGTACACGTTGCGATTACCATAGTAATCACGGATACATAATCCAGCTTGACATTAGTGCATAACTATGCCCCACGGTAATTCGTAATGACATACGAAGGCTAAATGTGTTAGCTCGCATATTAAGCATCGCTTCATGGCCTGGAGGGTAGAGTTGCAGTGTGCTTGTGGCTACCGCAGCAATGGTACTGTACTGCAGTTCTTAACACGTTGACTCCGAAGTGGTACATGTGCGTACCACGAAATGTATTTCTCCAGGACGTAGTGGTACATAATTCAGGTTGCCTAAAATCGGCCAAATCCGAGAACAAAGAAGGCCAAAAAAGGCCGATAACTCAATATATACTAGTTTATTTGTAGGTTCCGCTATAAAAATTCCATTTATTTTCTTTTTGCAGTATTTAAAATTGTATTANTGCACTTTACTGCAGCTCTCAATGCTTGCTCTTTACTGCAGCTCTTAATACTAATTGATGGCTTGCTACGCTGGCTCTGCTTCACTAATTACGCGCGGCCTGAAGCTTCCTGCCGAGCAGACGAGCTTCACTCAAACGTCGACGTACGTCGTGCTTCCTTTACACTGTTATTTAATATTTATTTAATTATACCAATTAATTCTTCTTATGACGTATTAGTCATAAGAAAAAATTAGTCATAAAAAAAACTTATTGCTTTACTAAAATGTAATCTGTAGTACGAGCCTCATATGTAAATTGTGTGTTTAGTCTTCGATGTGTGAGCGCTCGACATTGTTTTTGACGCTATTATATCTATATGAAACTGCTGCTGTAAGTTATTATCCTGATAATATTATTAGAGATATGAATCAAATTTATTTATAGTTTGGCATGATCACCACTCGGCAATGCAGTAAGTGATAAGGGAAACATTGAGGTTGTCAGAAATTGATGCTGATTAGCATTGAAATTTGGGCGGTATTATATATATGATGCCGATGATGTACAGTGCGATGCTGTATGAGGTGATGCAGTGTAGGGTAGTGTGCACTACGTACTGTTACCTGTGCACTGCACGCTGCACTGCTCTGCACCACCTGTGCACTGCTCTGCACCACCTGTGCACTGCACTCTGCACTGCTCTGCACCACCTGTGCACTGCACTCTGCACTGCTCTGCTCCACCTGTGCACTGCTCTGCCCTACCTGTGCACTGCTCTGCACTACCTGTGCACTGCTCTGCACCACCTGTGCACTGCTCTGCACCACCTGTGCACTGCTCTGCACCACCTGTGCACTGCTCTGCACC